>NC_136261.1:320264605-320472105 GCF_964187855.1 Myxine glutinosa | reverse complement strand
CCTCGTTTGTTACTGACCAATGTGGTCCCTGAAGCTGCACCGCGACCTCCAGAAAGGCCGGTGCACAGCCCCGTTCGTGACCGCGGATAAGATGTTAATTTGCCGAGCGGATGGCAGCCGCGGCCCGAACCGTTAACAATGACTCGACCCGATTCCTTAACGTTGGCCAAATCGTGCCACAGGTATTCAATTGGGAAAAGACAAAGACGACGGATGTGAAGAAGAAGAAGACAAAAAGGGTTTGCAATACGACTATAATTTATTACTACTATTTACAACCAAAAGAAACCAAGGAGGAGAAGGATAATAAAATAAAGACAGAAGGAATCAAGGTGACACAGTGCAACGCTAGCTTACCTACAGTCTTAATTAATACCCCAGGACAAGACACACAAAACGGACGACAATCAAACTCACACGAATGGGAAATGAAGGCAGGAACGATTGGCTGGAAGGAGGGGAAGGTCCAAGTGGTCCACAGAGCTGGAAGATGCGGGTGGTGGGTGTGATCCCGGCTCGAGTTGAGCAGCCGCCGACTCTCCCCAATCGTCGCCGCACGGCGACGTGGCTTCTTGGCCGCAACTGTCGTCACCACCGTCGACGCTCCAAGCTGCGGTTTGTTCACAAGCTGCGGTGGACTCTTTTGTGCGTCTCTCTCCGAAGCTCGTCTCACCTCCTCTGGACTTATCTCAGGCGCATCTCGATTCTGGACTCATCTGGCGTGGGGAGCGTCCCGCTGCGGGTTATATAGGCCCCGCCCTTCAACCTTTGCGAACCTCCCCGATCGCTCTCTCTCCGCCCGCTCAAGCTAAACCCTTTGGCTAGGTTGGTCGAGTGGGGCCGACTCACTCCTCCCTCTCTGACGAGGTGGAGACATGCCTTTCTTCTCCGAGCGGAGCACATGGCAATGGCGGCGAATGCAGTTGGCAATCGAGGCTTTGGGAATGGGGCTTTGGGAATGGAAATGAAGGGAATCTACTCTATTTGAATTCGGTGCAATGGAGTATTAATTAATGGAAGACAAAGCCTTAACCTAATACACAGAATAAGGAAATAACTACCAACAAGCAGGAAATCTATGATTGGCTAACGCGATTGTATATGACCTAACTAAGGGACGCCCTTTGACCTTTATACACAACTGGAGGAAGGAGGGTGATATTTTTAAAACAATAAAAAACACAAATCTCATTCCACAACAATATATATATATATATATATATATATATATATATATATATATATATATATATATATATATATATATACATATATATACATATATATACATATACATATATATATATATATATATACATGTGTCTATATATATATGTGTATATGTACATGTGTGTATATATACATATATATATATATATACATTATATATATGTATATATATATATATATATATATATATATATATATATATATATATATATATATATATATATGTCTATGACAGTTTTTTTACATAAAATTTCATTGAGATTTTTATTTCACAATTTAGTTGTAGAAATTACTTTGTTCAAATGCTAGATATCGATTGAGGTTATTTTTTCTGGATGCTTTTGCAGTTTACCTCGATTTTCCTTTGCAGAAGCTTTTTCCTTTTTTCATTTATGGACATTTTTGTCATGTTTATTTTACACTTTACAGTTATAGAGAATTTTGAAATGCCAGATATTGATTGAGGTTTTTTTTTTCATTTTTACATAGGCCTTTACGGTTTGTTTAATGTAAATTTTCATTTATAGACGCTCTCCGATGGTTGTGTGATTTTTCCCGGCATACCTGCTTCGATTTCCACTGGCACGCCAAATTTCAGCTTTCTATGATTTCCGATCAACTCCTAGGGATGTGAAGGATGTAAAAAAAAAAAAAAAAAAAACCCCTACGATAGCACCATATAAGTTGTGGTAAAGGTTCAAACCATAAACATATAGATTTCCCCATGATCAAACATCAATTGATTTTGGCCACCACTTTGCAATAAAGGTGACGACAGTTAATCATACTGACTTGATCTGATCTTCCAGAGGATAATCACCATTAATGAAGCCTCATGGGACTATCCTTGCAGTTAGAGACCAGGAAGGTTTCTAATGAGGTGCAGGGTAGTTGATTTCACGCTGTCAGAGGTATTATCTACAGAGCAAATGATTTAAGGCTGGGGGTTTCAGGTCATTCATTCGCAAACAAGTATTTCGTTAAAAAAATAATTAATAATTCGAGTGTTGCAAAAGCCATGCCATCGGATCGTGCGCACACACATGCCGTCAGTGAGCGATCATATGAACAAATCCTGAACAAAATGCCAGTGTAAACCCTCAGAAATGTGTAAAAAAAAAGAGAGAATCAAATTATTTTGGGGCAACCACCTGTATTTATGGTTTTTTAAAAAATGCCAAATGGAATGTCGTCCAGAGAAACTTTTCCACTCCTCAAGGAGACATTTTACGTGCGGCGCCGCTGTTATGGCTGCTGTTTATCGGAATAAATTTCCTGAGCCTCGGCAGCTGTAAATTAATCCACCAATATTCCGGATAAATGTCCACATCTGCTGCCAGCCGGGCTGCTGTAGCTCATTTAGGCAGGGTTAATTAGCGTGTTCGTGAAATTACAGGCGGTTTTCTGCGCCGCGCATATTAATTCCTAATGCAGAGCTGTGCCACCTGCCATCTGCCATGGCTTGATATAGGCGCTTTCCCCGCCTCATCCTGCTCCTACTGCATGCAAATGATTCCAAGCGTGCCCACTCTGGTTCTGACTCTGGTTCTGACTCTGGTTCAGACTCTGGTTCAGACTCTGGTTCTGACTCTGGTTCTGACTCTGACTCTGGTTCTGACTCTGGTTCTGACTCTCACTCTGGTTCTGGTTCTGACTCTGACTCTGACTCTGGTTCTGACTCTGACTCTGGTTCTGACTCTGACTCTGGTTCTGACTCTGACTCTGGTTCTGACTCTGGTTCTGACTCTCACTCTGGTTCTGACTCTGGTTCTGACTCTGACTCTGGTTCTGACTCTGACTCTGGTTCTGACTCTGGTTCTGACTCTGGTTCTGACTCTGATTCTGACTCTGGTTCTGACTCTGGTTCTGACTCTGGTTCTGGTTCTGACTCTGGTTCTGACTCTGGTTCTGACTGACTATGACTCTTGTTCTGGCTCGGCCTGCCCTGCCCTGCCCGAGCTCTGGGTCAGCCTGCCCTGACTCCAATCTGGTTCTCACTCTGGTTCTGACTTTGCTTCCGACTCTCGTTCTGACTATGACTAGGACTCTGACTCTGGCTCTGGTTCTGGTTCTGACTCTGGTTCTGACTGACTCTGACTCTGACTGGTTCTCACTCTGGTTCTGACTCTGACTGGTTCTCACTCTGGTTCTGACTCTGACTCTGGTTCTCACTCTGGTTCTGACTCTGGTTCTCACTCTGGTTCTGACTCTGGTTCTGACTCTGGTTCTGACTCTGGTTCTGACTATGACTCTTGTTCTGGCTCGGCCTGCCCTGCCCTGCCATAGCTCTTGCTCAGCCTGCCCTGACTCCAATCTGGTTCTCACTCTGGTTCTGACTATGACTCTTGTTCTGGCTCGGCCTGCCCTGCCCTGCCATAGCTCTTGCTCAGCCTGCCCTGACTCCAATCTGGTTCTCACTCTGGTTCTGACTATGACTCTTGTTCTGGCTCAGCCTGCCCTGCCATAGCTCTTGCTCAGCCTGCCCTGACTCCAATCTGGTACTGACTTGGCACAGCTCATTCTGGCTCTTGCTCTGACCTGGCTCGGCACAGCTTGCCCTGGTCTGGCTCAGCGCAGCCTGGCATGACAGGGCATGGCATAGCACGGCTCTTCATAGCTTTGCATGGCATATCCTGGCACGACCTGACCTGGCCCTGCGCAGCTCGGCCCGGCATGGCATGACCCGGCCTGGCCCGGCACGACACGACAAGGCCCGATCAGGCTCGACATGACTCGGCATGGCCCTGTTCGTCACGCTGTGCCCGGCTTGGCATGGCTGGACCTGCTTGCCCTTACTTAGCGCAGCGCAAATCAGCTCTGTTCATTTGTGCTTCATGTGATCATACGGATAGTCTGTCTAAAATAATGTTTGCAATACTGCAATATACAAAATATGTATAATTTTATACAAAATATGTATAATGTGTATATCAAGGTTCCACAACTCTGACTTGTGCTTTATCTCATGAAAATCTAATTCTTGGAATGAATAGACTAGTAGTCTATCCTACCTTATGTTAACTGTTCGGAGCAAAATATGTATAAAAGACACCACTTTAAAAATAAATCAAGCACTTGTTTGTTTGGGTCAAAGGTTATCTCACTAAACCGGAAGTTTGCCATAACTCCTTATAAATAGTGAAAAATGGTTGAAATTTTCGCCGTGGCCTGGCTCAATATGCAGCTTGGCATGACATGGTATGGCCAAGCATGGCTCGTTGTAGCTTAGCATAGCATAGCATGGCATGGCATGGCATGGCATTTCATGACATGGTATGTACTGGCTGGCTTGGCACAGCTCTTCATGGCTGGCATGGCATAGCATGGCATGGTGGCATGACATGTCCTGGCCTGGCTCGGCCTGACCTGGCGCTGAGCAGCTCAGCTTGGCCTAACCTGGTCTTGCCTGCTATGAATGAACGATGCTATGAATGGACTTGTACTATATCCTACCTTATGTTAACTGTTAGGAGCAAAATATGTATAAAAGACACCACTTTAAAAATAAATACAAGCACTTGTTTGTTTGGGTCAAAGGTCATCTCACCAAACCGGAAGTTTGCAATAACTCCTTGTAAATAGTGAAAATGGTTGAAATGTGTTGCCCTGTGATCAATTAAGTCCTTTGGTTGTATTTGAGCTTTTTTCAGGGAAGAATGGTGTGATTCACTTTCGTTGAGCAAAGCTTCAGAACAGAATGGCAAGAGTTTGTTACCTCCGCCACCCAAGGTGGGTGGAGGTTATGTTTTCACCCCTGTCTGTCTGTTTGTCTGTCTCTTTATGAACAAGATATCTCAAAAGGTTGTGGACGGATTCGGACGAAATTTGGCAGAGATGTATCGTATGTGACAAGGACGAAATGATTAGATTTTGGTGAAGATCCGGATTCGGATCCGGCTACTAGAATTTTAAAGTGATTCTTCACCATTGGGAGATAGGGCCAAAAACGATACATAGCAGGATATCTCAAAAAGTTGTGGACGGATTTGAACGAAACTTGGTGGACAGATTGGACTTGGTGGACAAGGACGATTCGATTTTGGTGAATACCTGAATATGGATTCGGATATGAGAATTATTTAACCTTTAAGCGATTCTTCACCATTGAGAGATCGGGCCAAAATCGATATATATATATAACATGATATTTAAATAAGTTATTGACGAGTTATGACAAAACTTGATAGATGACTTGGTTGGGTGAGAAGAACAAGTCGATTAGATTTTGGTTCAGGTCCGAATCCAGATCCGGCCTATCAGTGGATACAAAACATAAACTGTTCACCTGGCGGAGGTTTGTGCTCTCCCGAGTGAGGTTCTAGTTTACAATGTTTTGGTGTTTTGCACATCACAAATGACCTGCTTCAAATGGTTTATCATCGCATCAATTACTGGACGATCAAGCACCTGCTATCAAACTTGATCAATCATTCATTTGTTTTTACCTGTGCCACCGAAGGTGGACGGAGGTTATGCTTTCAACCCTGTCTGATTGTTGTCTGATTGTTGTCTGTTTGTGTTGGTCTGCATCGTTTGTTAATTGCAAAAATCGAAATTTTTTCAAGCATATTGATTGGTCTTGTGCATTATTCTGTCTGTTTGTCTGTTTGTCAGTCGCCTACAGGTCACAATTCTAAACCAATCTCCATGAAACTTAACCAAATGGTGGAGTTGGCAATAAGGAAAAAGCCTCTTGCTTTCGAGGTCAAAACGTCAAAAGGTTAACATAGGCCAAACGTCTACAACTTTGTCAAATTACTAAAATCCTCAATTTTCATCCGATTGACTTGAAATTTGAAGAGGATTTGCATATCAGGTAACTGAATTGAACAATCGCTTATTTTGAGGCCAACTTTTACCAAAAGGTAAACATAGGTCAAAGGTCAACAACTTAGGTGAAGTTTTCAAAATCCTAAATTTTCATTCGATTGACGAAGTTTGAAAACAATTTGCATATCAGGTCACTGAATTCAACCACCAATTATTTTTGAGGTCAACAGAGGCCAAAAGGTCAACATAAGCCAAAGGTTAACATAGGCCAACGGTCAACAACTTATTTTTGGGGTTTTGCAAGTATCACGACATATTTCCTGTTTGTTTGTCGGTTTGCCTTTGAACGGGATATCTCAAAAACTTGTGGACGGATACGGACTAAATTTGGTGAAAGGTGAGTATGCGACAAGAACGAAATGATTAGATTTTGGTGAAGATTCAGACCCGGATTCAGATACGAGAATTATTTAATTCGAAGTGATTCTTCATCTTTGAGTGATAGGACCAAACACAATATATAGCGTTTTGTTTCAAAAAGTTGTGGATGATTTATGAGAAAACTTGGTTGATAAGTTAGTTAGGTGACAAGAACAGGCCGATTTGATTTTGGTTCAGGTCCGAATCCAGATTGACCTCTCAGTGGGATACAAAACATAAACTGTTCACCCCGGAGGAGGTATGCTCTCTATGGAGGGCCGTTCTAATTCCTTCTGTAAATATATTTTTTAGTAAAATCTGATCAGTTGATCAGAAAAAAAGATCATACAATCAGTTGATCTTTTAAAAAAACCTATATATATTGCATTTTAGCCAAAGCTTAAAGCTGAGTTAAGCCAGGGTTTCTCAACCTTTTTGCCTCCTTTGCCCCCCTATGTCCAATAAAATATTCCAAAGACCCCCAGTGCTAGGCCTAGATAAGATAACCCATCGCTATTTTTGGTACAGTGATAACAAAAGTGCTTTCTTACAAAAAAATATTTATTAAATGAAAAAGTGGTTGCTGTTGCCTGTACTACTACACTGCTCGATAGCTATTAGTAAACCAATAAACAGAACTTAACTTTATAAACTTAACAGCTTTTGTTAATTTCAGTTTACTGAGAGTGCGGTTAGCCTGCTTGTTAAACACTATACTGTGGCGGACACGAAAGCTCACTGGCGCGAGGGCATCATTCCGCGCACCAAGTGGGCGGTGGCCACGCCCGAGGGGTAGGCGTGGCCGCGGATATACACCGGGCGCGCAGCCCGGAACGCAGCAGTGCAACAGTGAACTCTTTTAATAAAGACACTTAAATTTACCACGTTGTCCGCTCCCTTCTTATTGTACAAGTAAGCGCGCGTAGCACCGCGCTTCATTTGGTGACCCTCCGACGTTGGATCAGCCGTCGCTGACCGACCGAATACGCCATCGCAATGGCAAACAACGCGGTTATGATCAAACTCCCCGAGTTCTGGGAGATGCAAGCCGAAGTCTGGTTCCTGCAGGCGGAAGCCCAGTTCCGACTTCGAGGCATCACGGTGGACGAGACCAGATACTGCCACGTGGTCGCCTCCCTCGGGCCCGGCACGGCCGGCAGCTTCGTGTCGGTCCTGAGGAACCCACCGGCCGACGGCAGGTACGAGGCGATCAAGCGTCTCCTCCTCGCCACGTTCGGCCTCACGGTGGACGCTCGGGCCGACCGCCTCCTGGACCTCCCCGAGCTCGGTGACATGCGACCGTCGGTCCGCATGGACCATATGCTGTCGTTGTTGGGCGACGAAACCCCGGACGCTCTATTCCGGGCATTGTTTCGACGCCAGCTGCCGGCACGAGTCCGCCTCGTGTTGGCCGGTTCTGCGACGACGGAACCCCGGGCTCTCGCTGCCGAGGCCGACAGGTTCTTCGTGGCTTTGGACACCCAGGCGAGTTTTGGCGTGGCCGTCGCGGCTATCAGGGCTGATGCTGATGCTGACCCTGATGCTGATGCACCACAACTCGTGGATCTCGAGGCTGATGCGCATATCGTGTCCGCCACCACGCCCCGCCGACCGCCGCCGCCGCAGAGAAACCGCAGCCTCCGCCGCCTTCGCCGCAAACCTGGTGTTTTTTCCACGCCCAGTTCGGCCCCAAGGCTCGGCAATGTCGCCCGCCGTGCTCATTCGGCAGGTCGGGAAACGCCCGGGCCGGCCCTCGGTAATGGCACTGAGCACCGGCCGTGCAAACAGCCTACTGTTCATCACAGACACCTTATCCGGGCGCCGTTACCTGTGTGACACGGGAGCGCAGGTGAGTGTCGTTCCCGCCGGTATGTCCGACAAGCAGTTCGCGGGCCGGGGCCCCGCACTGCTTGCCGCCAACGGTACGTCCATTCGCACGTACGGAAAACGCTGCCTTTCTCTGCGGTTCGGAGGGCAGGTTTTCCGGTGGTCGTTCGTCACTGCCGACGTGCCTATGGCACTGCTCGGCGCGGACTTCCTCTGTGCCAATGGCCTGTTGGTCGACGTAAAGCATAGAAGGCTTGTCCAGGCTGAGACGTTCAGCTCACTCGTGTGCGCGCTGCCCGCCTTGTTGAGCAGCTCCCGGAGAGGCTCATCGAGCGGCTAGCCGAGCGGCTTGCTGAGCGGTTCGGTTCGAGCCAGGTTCATCTGTACGCTTCCGGCAGCGAACGAAATCACCCGCCTCCTCGCGGGTTTCCCGGCCCTCACGCGGCCCACCTTCTCAGCGGGGGCCGTCAAGCACGGGGTGGAACACCACATCCCCACCGCCGGGCCACCGGTCTACGCCCGGGCATGCCGCCTCGAGCCGACGAAGCTCGCCGTAGCTAAAGCGGTTCGCTACGCTGGAGCGGCTCGGCATCGTGCGGCGCTCCGAGAGTGCTTGGGCGTCGCCGCTTCACATCGTGCCCAAGCCCGGTGGGGGATGGCGACTGCGCGGGGACTACCGCCGTCTCAACGACGCCACCACCCCCGACCGCTACCCCGTCCCCCATATTCAGGACTTTTCCGCCCGCTTGGCGAATATGTCCTTCTTCTCGAAGGTGGACCTCATACGCGGTTACCACCAGGTCCCCGTCAGGCCGGAGGACATCCCGAAGACGGCTGTCATCACACCATTCGGTCTTTTAGAATTTCTTCGGATGCCCTTCGGTTTGAAGAATGCGGCTCAGGCGTTCCAGCGCCTCATGGACAGCGTCTTGCGCGACTTGGATTTCGTCTACGTCTATCTGGATGACATCCTCGTCGCAAGCGCGTCCCACGAAGAGCACCTTCGTCACCTCCGCATGCTCTTCAAACGTCTGGGCCAGCACGGCCTGATCGTGAACCCCGCCAAGTGCCGGTTCGGTGTCGCTGAAATCGACTTTTTGGGGCACCGCGTCACCAGGCACGGGGCCGTCCCCCTACCGGCCAAGGTAGAGGCGGTGAAGGGGTTTCCGCGCCCCCGCACGATCAAGGGGTTCCAGGAGTTCCTGGGCATGGTAAACTTTTACCATCGGTTCCTGCCCCGCATCGCCCAGCTCCTGCGCCCCTTACACGAGGCCCTTCGAGGGAAGCCGGGCAAAGGTGACATTACCTGGACCGAGCAGATGGACGCGGCGTTCTCGGGCGTGAAGCTCGCCTTGGCCAACGCCACCATGATCGCGCATCCGGCACCGGATGCACCGATCGCCCTCATCACCGACGCCTCGGACTATGCGGTGGGCGCGGTGCACGAGCAATGGGTGCGTGGTGCTTGGCAACCGCTGGCGTTCTTCAGCCGGCAGCTTTGCCCGCCCGAACACCGTTACAGTACCTTCGACCACGAGTTGCTTGGGTTTCACCTGGCGGTCAGGCACTTCCGCCATCTGCTCGAGGGCCGTGCGTTCACGGCCTTCATCGACCACAAGCCGCTGGTTTTCGCGATGGGCAAGTTCGCCGAGCCGTGGTCGGCCCGGCAACAGCGTCACCTCGCGGCCGTGTCCGAGTACACGACGGACATCCGACACGTCGCGGGAAAGGACAACCCGGTGGCCGACTGCCTTTCCCGGGCCGTCGCCCACGCAGTCCACCTTGGCATCGACTATGCCCGGATGGCGGCGGACCAGGCCGCCGACCCCGGGGTCCAGGCCTTGCGGACCACCGTCACGGGCCTCCGCGTCACCGAGGTGCCCTTCGACGGCGCGGGCATGGCCCTCGTTTGCGACGTCTCCCTCGGGCGGCCTCGCCCCATCGTGCCCGCAGGCTGGCAGCGCCAGGTTTTTGACGCCATCCACGGCCTGTCCCACCCGGGCACGAAGGCCTCCCAGAGGTTGGTCGCCGACAAGTTTGTCTGGCATGGCCTCTGGAAGGCCGTCCGCGGCTGGACCAGGACGTGCCTCGCATGCCAGCGCGCGAAGGTGCACCGGCACACCCAGGCCCCCATGGCCCCGTTTACGGTGCCGGAACGTCGGTTCGACCACGTGCACGTGGACCTAGTGGGACCTCTGCCCCCCTCGCGGGGTTTCACCCATGTCCTTACCATGGTGGACCGCACCACCCGGTGGCCGGAGGCCATGCCTTTGGTGGCGACGACGGCGGCAGACGTCGCGCATGCATTCAACGCCACCTGGGTCACCCGGTTCGGCGCCCCCTCGGACATCTCGTCCGACCGCGGCCCCCAGTTCACCTCGGAGCTCTGGGCCGCGGTCGCGCGGGGGCTCGGAGTCCAGCTGCACCGAACCACGGCCTACCACCCCCAGGCCAACGGCCTGTGCGAGCGATTCCACCGCTCGTTGAAGTCCGCGCTCCGGGCCACCCTCCGCGACGGCAGCTGGGTTGACAGGCTCCCCTGGGTCCTGCTGGGCCTCTGGATGGCGCCCAAGGAGGACCTGCGCGCATCCGCGGCGGAGTTGGTCTTTGGACAACCGCTGCGGGTGCCGGGCGAGTTCCTCCCCGTCCCCACGGCACCTTGGTCCGCGGCGCAGGAGCGTTCTGCGCTGCAGGAGACCGCCCGGAGGTTCGCCCCGGTGCCGACGGCGCACCACGGGCACCCTCCTACACACGTCGCCCCGGAGCTTCGCACCGCGGAGTACGTCTTCGTCCGGCATGACGCCCACCGGACACCACTGCGGCTCCCATATGACGGGCCTTCCGCGTGCTGGAGACCGGGGTGAAACATTTCACCCTGGACATCGGCGGCACTCCTGACCGGGTCTCCATAGACCGGCTCAAGCCGGCGCACCTCGACGTGGACCACCCACCGCCGGTGGCTCGGCCCCCGCGTCGGGGCCGCCCCCCTGCGGGCGGACCCCCGGCACCACCCAGCACCGCAGGCATGCCGCCCCCCGGTCCGGCACCCATCCTGGGTACAGCCGGGGGCATCCCACCTGGCATCCCTGCACCCCGGACGCTGCCGGTCGCCAGAGGGCGCTTCGGCCGGGTCATCCATTTGCCCCGCAAACTGGCCCTCCAGGTGCGCGGGAATTCTGGGGGGGCGCGTGTGGCGTACACGAAAGCCCACTGGCGTGGTGACATCATTCCGCGCACCAAGTGGGCGGCGGCAATGCCCCAGGGGTAGGCGTGGCCTCAGGATATACACCGGGCGCGCAGCCCGGAGCAGGCCAGTGCTACAGTGACCTCTTTGAATAAAGAACATCAAACTTACCGCGTTGTCCGCTTCCTCCTTGGTAGCAAGTCGCGCGCGTAGCACCGCGTGCTTCAATATACCCCACAAGGGTTAATAGCACGACCCTTCCTTCCGCTGATGTGGAATTTTTCCAAGGCCGCTTCTTCTAACAAAAGTAATACAACACTATTGATAATAGCATAATATTAATGTTATTACAAAACAAGTACAAAAAGTTTTAATTAAAACAAAAGCCGCGTCGATGTTACACAATGCCTAGATGCAGCTGTGCCTATAACGTCGATGTTATAGGCACAGGACATTCCTATTGATTCGATTACTTGATGTTATTTTTGTGCAAAGTGAAAATATATCTCGGCAATTTCCCGTGTGTGGCGACGAATTTTTAATATATCTCGGCATTTTCCCGTCTGTTATTTCAGGCGGTGTATGACTGACCATGCCGCGATTTAAAAAAAAATATATCTCGGCAATTTCCCGTATGTGGCGACACGTGAACGAAGCTATGCTCCTCTCTCCACATTATTGTGACTATGTATAAATTAAATATTTCATCGTGACGATTGTCATCAAATGGACGAATTTTTAATATATCTCGGCATTTTCCCGTCTGTTATTTCGGGCGGTGTATGACTGACCATGCCGCGATTTAAACAAAATATATATATCTCGGCATTTTCCCGTCTGTTATTTCGGGCGGTGTATGACTGACCATGCCACGATTTAAAAAAAAAATATCTCAATGGACTTGAAGTTGCAGGCCTTTGAGAATTCATTTCGTTCTATAAAGGGCAACTTTCATGGGATTTTCTTCCCGTTTTTTTTCAACCGAGTCTAAAACTATGTTAGCGACTGTGAAAAATGAAATGATATATCGAATTTGATTTGAAATAAAACTGTGTGAGAGAGGAAGACACCACGGGCCTACAAAACAGGCCTCAAAGCTATGCGAGTTAATAAAATGGTGGATATTTGTTTATATGAAGCCTCTCCCAAAATGGGTGGAGCTATGGTTCCCAGAATGGGTGGAGCTTTGAGGTTTTGTCTTCTCTGCAAGAACAACATGAAGAAGAAAAAGAACAAGAAGAAGAACAACAACAACAGCAGAGGGCACTCTATGACCAGCGTCTGCGACGCGGCTAACAATATTCCCCATCCCCAAAGGTTTTTTGCAATAGGCGCCCGCGGAACTACGTAACTCCCGGTTGGTGCACCCTTCGCGACAAGTCACGTGATTGGATACATGGAAAACAAACCACAAAAAGGCACGTGTTACAGCTTACTTCCGGTAGTCTCGCCCTCACCTATGTGCGATATTGTCCCACGCCCCAACATGATTCCCCCTGCTGCTCCCATAGTGAGCGGGTGTACTAGTACTAAAAATAAGCCAACGGAAGCACTATATCGTAAACACTAGACTGAGTCAATAATTTTCCCCTGACATCTCCCGGACCCCCTGTCGGCACCCTGCGGCCCCCTAGGGGTCCCCTGGTTGAGACACCCAGAACTAAGCTGTATTTAAAACTTGATGATGATGATACAATGCAATCCTCCAACTGCGAGTTCCTACACACTTTGCAGAAAAGCTACTGCTACTAACTGCATTATCAATTGTTTTGCCTTGTCTTGCATAAACACTGAATATTTCATATTGATTTTAGAGGTGCATTGAAATTAATCGAGTTCACAACAGATGATCGATTCTATCTCTCATTAATTATTTTCTGTCCATTACCAGTAGCCGATTAGAATATTCAGGTACATGGATTGACCAAGCAGGGGTGTTGAAGGGAAGGAGCACTTTTTTCAGCCAATCACATTATTCATCATTCATGAATAATTATCTGCCCACATAAATTGACCAAAAATGATGTACATAATAGTTTCTGTATCTTTAAACGCCACATTTTTATATGTTTACTTGAAGCCATGAATGCGAGATACTGCCATCACCGGCCAGGATGCTAAAAGTTGGCTTGACTCATGCCGGGTCTACAGCTAGCCAGATCGTCCAGGGTGGGATGGGATTCAATTAAATTAAAGAGGGGGCGTTTCTTTACAAAACGCATGAAAACAAATGGCGATGGTGTTTCTGCGAGAACACGCAAAAAAAAAAGCAGATCAAATAAAATGATACCCCCTTATGATAAGTTGATGAGTTTATATATTCAAGATTTTAAATACACCATTATTGATGCCTTTTACAGTTATAATATAATACTTATATATCACGTTAAATTTCTCTATTTCTCTCTCTATTTCTCTCTCTCTCTCTCTCTCTCTCTCTCTCTCTCTCTCTCTCTCTCTCTCTCTCTCTCTCTGTCTGTCTCTGTCTGTCTCTGTCTCTGTCTCTGTCTCTGTCTCTGTCTCTGTCTCTCTCACTCTCACATGAAGTTTAGGTTGTATACATGAGAACATGGTCTGGCTTCGGTATATGTGAAAGGTTCAATGACTTTTGTCATACGAACCATTGTTATTTTTGGTTGGTCAGATTCTAGAGGGGCTGAAATTATACCTTATTTGGGGGGGGGGGGGGGAGTGTGGCGGCAATTGTCCTCTGCTGCCCCCCCCCCCCCCCCCAGTAGTTACGGGCCTGCTCGATGCAAGGTACAGAACTTGGAATTCCAGAATTTGCAATGGAGGTAGTGAAGATACTGGAGTGCGAGAACCTTCCATTCTCTCCAATGTATGAGCTGCTAAAAGTTATGTGTACATACACTGCATGACCGAAAGTATGTGGACACCCGAACATCAAACATCTCATTCCAAAATCATGGCCATTAATATGGAGTTGGTCCCCCCCCCCCCCCCCTTTGCTGCTATGACAGTCTCCACTCTTCTGGGAAGGCTTTCCACTAGATGTCGGAACATTGCTGTGGGGATTTCCTTCCATTCAGCCACTTGAGCATAAGTGAAGTTGGGCACTGATGTTGGGCGATTAGGCCTGGCTTGCAGTCGGCATTCCAATTCATCCTAAAGGTGATCTTTGGGGTTGAGGTCAGGGCTCTGTGTAGGCCAGTAAAGTTCTTCCACACCGATCTCGACAAACCATTTTTGCATGGACCTCACTTTGTGCATGGGGGCACTATCATGCTGAAACAGGAAAGGGCCTTCTCCAAACTGTTGCCACAAAGTTGGATGCAAACAATCGTCTCGATTGTCATTGTGTGCTGTCGCGTTAAGATTACCCTTCACTGGAACTAAGGGGCCTAGCCCGAACCATGAAAAACATCCCCAGACCAAATCCGACATGGAATTAAAATGTACAATAAAAACAGGTTTAATGAAAATAAATGCCAGGGAACATGAAATGCACAGTAAACCAAGATTCCTAAATGGAGCGCCCCCACACAGACTCGTACACAACACAAGGGGGAAAATAACTGAAAAAACGCGTTTTTGTGTACTTAGCTCTGAGCGGCTCTTGAATCCCGTCAGAAATCGTCACAGGCCCGGCGTCTCTGCATGGGAAAAACACAGGCCCTGGGCGCACAGTCCGTTTGTGGGAAACACACAGGCCCAGTGCGCGCAATCCGAACGTGGGAAACACACAGGCCCTGGGTGCGCAGTTTGCTGACTCCAGCCTCCGTACGCGAAATGAGCAGGCAGAGGTCCCTCCCCGTTGTCTGCTCCAAACAGCACTGCAGTCTCTCCGGTTCACTTGGCACAGCCCTCAGCTGTCACAAAGCTACGGGCCAAGCGCATCAGAGTTCACGAGCCGCGACCGCCCCTCCTCACGATCGTCAAAACCCAAAGCCAGGGATATAAAATGCCGACTCCAATGTCCCTGGCGCAAGAGGAGTAAATGTCCACGTCTGCTCACCACCAAAGCCAGGACCCAAGAGAGGTAATGAATCCGACTGTTCTTCACCGAACCCCAAAGCCAAAAGGTATATGTGACTTCTCGTGACCAATGTCCCAATGCAAGAGCATAATATGCGACTGTTCCTTTTCAATGTCCCTCGCGCAAGAGGACAAAATGTCGGAACTCAAGTCTTTTATTCTCAAGACTAACGTCATCTGACGATCCCCGTGTGTGCTCCAATCAGGGAGTCCCTCTCATCGCTTGAAAATACCGACCCAATCACTGCTCTTTGGGGCGTGGCCTCACGGACCAGCCTGTTTGATGTTGCGATGTGGCAGGTGGCGGCGCCAGGGTTATTGTTCAATGTCCTGTTCCAGTTGGTTTTATTTAATGTTTATTTTTAAGTGCAGCGTGCATGGCTGGTGTGGTGTGTGTCATAAGGAACAAGGGGAAAAGTACAGAGGCGATTACAAACAGGGGATTAATTACCCTTAATCCCTAACTAATTAATATAACCCCACCCCTCGCCATGAGGACAATTATATATTTACACAACAGCCAGTCCAATGAATTACCTACTTATGGTACATGGGGGTTCTTCTTCTTCTTCATCACAACAGACAGAGCATGGTAATCTATACACTTCCACCTAGACGAAGGTATTTCATTGCCTACCCCCCACAAACGTAATATATATATGCAGATATGTGTATATATATATTGTGAGAAACCACCGGTGAAACCACCTGTTCTCACCCAGATTTGGTGCCCCGCCCACCGCGTGACGTGGCCTCCTTGGAGCCTCACGCGATCGGGAGGCGATTCGGCACGTGATTGGTGGAGAGTCGAGAGAGCGCGGTCGCCATCTTATGCAACGGACGCGGCTCGAAGGCTCCGAGTGGGAAATCTCAAAAGGGCTTTCCTTGAATCCTCACGACAGCCGAGTTGGGCTGGTCGATTACAGTTCGGTATTTTACGAGCGAGTAACTCCGGAAGAGAACGAGTGATTCCCGGATCTCGTAGATTGGAACCGCGAGTGATTGCCTGCTTCGTGTTGGAGCTGCTGGCCGACCGTTCCTGCCGGCCTTGTGCGGTGAATTCCATCCTGTTACCCTCCGAGTCCCGGAGATCGTCGATTGGAGCCGCGAGTGATCTTACCTGCGTCCTGTTTGGAGCGTCTGTTGCCGACAGTTCCTGCAGGCTTTGTGCAGTTTATTCCATTCTGTTACCATTTATGGTTTTTGTGATCGAGCCAATAAAGCATCGTGCCTTACCCCTAGAAGGCCGATTAAAACACAATTGTGTTTATTGAGTTCTCTCTGTCCACTCCGTGGACTACTTGAAGCCCGGACATTAACGTCCGTATTCCGTGCTGGGAACCATTTCACAGCCGGGATCGCGACAATATATATATATATATATATATATATATATATATATATATATATATATATATATATATATATATATATATATATACACATACATGTATATATATATATATATATATATATATATATATATATATATATATATATATATATATATATATATATATATATATATATATACAGTATATATATATATATATATATATATATATATACATATATATATATATATATATATATATATATATATATATATGTCTTCGGCCTGGTGGCTTGCATCACCTCCGTGCCGGTCCCTGCCTCAGAAACCTTTTTTTTTTACATTCAGGTTAATACTATTTCATTACTACATTGCATTCATGATTATAATCACATTTCTAGTGATTCTGTGAAGCCTTAATACCAAAGAAAGATTATGATGCATTTGTCTGCTTTTTTGTCTACGTGGTGGTGAGGTGTTTTTAATTATGTGGTGGTGAGGTGTTTTGAATTAGTTGGTGATGAGGTGTTTTTAATGATGTGGTGATGAGGTGTTTTGAATTATGTGGTGGTGAGATGTTTTGAATTACATGGTGGTGAGGTGTTTTGAATTACGTGGTGGTGAGGTGTTTTGATTTACATGGTGGTAAGGTGTTTTGAATTACATGGCGGTGAGGTGTTTTTGGATTACTTGGTGGTGATGTGTTTTAAATTAGGTGGGGTGAGGTGTTTTAAATTACGTGGGGGTGAGGTATTTTTAATTACATGGGGGTGAGGTGTTTTGAATTATGTGGTGGTGAGATGTTTTGAATTACTTGGTGGTGAGGTGTTTTGAATTAAGTGGTGGTGAGGTGTAATCATCCCAAACTTCCAGTCTGCACCTCCCCCCCCCCCCCCCCCCGCCCTGTATGTATGTGCTGAGGGGTTCTTCTTTTAATTTTATATATTTTTATCAACCTAAATCTTCAACCTAAATTGCTTATAAAAATGTAATATCACAAACACTACAAATAAATTTGTGCAAAATAATTGTTTGTATTATGATTGCTGGAAATAATGACAACAGAGGAACTCAGGTACAGTCATTATCCTCAGCTAAAATAAGCCCATTCCTCAGTAACAACACTTCGTGAGGTGAGCGTAGCGAGCCGAGCCAAGCTAGTATATATATATATATATATATATATATATATATATATATATATATATATATATATATATATATATATATATACATACATACATACACATATATATTGTTGCGGATATGAGGATTGCATTTTTTTGATTGTGTTGTATTGTATTGGAAATGGTGATGAACATTGTTTGGATATGGCCCCTCCTGCCTCCGGAGTTGTGTAAAGATAAAAAGGGCGTCTCGGTAGTTAAATCCATAAACACCACATTGCAGGACACGATAAAACCCTTGTTCAGTAGCTTATATCTTATTATGTGTTTTAGAGTAAGGCCTTGTCTTCCATTAGAATGACACTCCATTGCACCGAATCAATTAAGAATAGCTCCCCTTCCATAATTCCATTTCCCAGCCAAACTCTCCATCTGTGGGTAAAGCAGTTCACAAGCGTGGGGTGCACGCCCTCTCATTTCGCTGCGATAGTGAATATGTGCTCCGTGCTCTGTTTGAACAGGAGGGGCGGGGTCGCCCGGGAGAGGCAAGCCCAGGGCACGCCACGAAGGGCGGGGCTGTTCAGCCCCATGCCCAAATAAGGAAACAAGCCCGTGGGATTACCATACAAGGTCACGAAACAGAGCACGGGGGGGAGGGTGGTACCAAAACCGAGGAGGGCGTGTCAGCCCCGCGCTGGAGAGAAGTGAGAGGAAGAAAATACGAGCTGAGCTGCGTGGAGAGGTACACGACAAAGAAAGGGTCCAAGAGAAAGCAGAGGAACTTTTACGAACGAGTTGCAAAGAGATACGGCAGATGAGTCCAGCCCCGTTTCAACCAGCCGCGTGAAGCCCTGACGGGGCAGCGAGTGACCCTGCCGGCGTGCGCTGTAAAGCCGAATACCAGGAGCTGCCGGCGTGCGCTGTAAAGCAGATTACAAGGAGCTGCCGGCTCCCCGCTTCCCGCCCGGAGTGGACCTGCTCGCTGTGCCCTGTGATCCCACCTGCTCATCCTTTCCAGCCATTCCTGCCTGCAAGTTCCCCATTTGCGTACGTGAGTTTGTTTTGTTCGTGCTGTCCTGGGTAGTAACTAAGTCTGTATAAGCTAGTAATTTTCACTGTGTCACCTGCGTTTTCATGTCACCTGTAAATACCCGTGACTGCTCTTTTTGCTTATGTGTGTGTAAATAATAAACCCCGTTACTCTTCTGTACGTCTTCTTCTCCTTCCTCTTTGCATTCGTCGTCTTAGTCTTTTCCCCATTGAATATCTGTGGCGCGATACGGCCAACGTTTGGGTGAATCGGGTTTAGTCGGGGAACAACTGTTCGAGTCGCGGAGCCTCCGCTCGGCAAATATAACATCCTTAACCGCGTACCGTAACAATTGGAGTCAGGAGTTGGGATTCGAACCTGGGACTAAATTTATTTAGCCCAAATTTTGGAACACCAATTGTACTATTGGCGTAACAGTTGGTGTCAGGGAGTGAGATTCGAGGCCCGAACCAAATTTTTAAAAACATCTAGAAAGAAATTTGGTCAAAATTTGGAGCTGCTGGAAATTTGTGTTGTTTTAAAGCAAAACCCAAATTTTGAAATCGCGCCATGGCTGGTCAAGGCGACGGGATGTCGGTGGGAGAGATAGACGGGGTGGAATCGACCCAGGACCTCGGGGAAATGTATGTGGAGGAAAGGGAGGAGGAGAAAAATGGCAATGTGGTTGCGGAGGTTTCAGACGCGCAAAATGGCGCTCTCGCGCACGAGGTTTCAGGCGCGCAAAATGGCGCCTTTGCGCACGCGGTTACAGCGGCACCAAATCTAGCCGCGCCCGTGACCGTAGCAGCACCGGTGAATTTGGACCTCGCTCATGGTCCAGACAAGTGAAGACCTGAGGAATGACTTGGGGAACCGGATGGATGCTCAGGGTGAGCGGATAAGGAACGAAGCGAGGGCTGATAGTGAGCGATTGGGGGGCGAAATGGGGAACAGGATGGATGCTCAGGGTGAGCAATTGGTGGTAATGAGGGACGAAGCGAGGGGTACCGGTGAGGATTTAAAAAAATATTTGAGAGGCTAGGAAGCAAAATGGAGCGAATCGGCAAAATTGCGAACAGAATGGGTGACCGCATGCAAAGATGTGGGGAGACCATGGATCGCAGGTTGAGCGAGCAGGTCCCACGGGTGCATGAGGAGGTAACGCGGGTCGAGAAGTGCTGGTTGAGCGAAGCGGAGGAAAGCGCGGGTACAATGACGGGGGTAGAAATCGCGACACGGGGTTTGGAAAAGCCGGCGACCGATGAGGTAGAGGGAATTTTATTAAAGCCAACGGTCGTCGAGGTGAGTAAAGAAAAAGCGGTAGTGGGCATTGAAATTGAAGAGACCGCGGACTTAGAAAACCACTCGCGGCAGGAGGAGGTGATGGAATATGTACAAGGTCGGTGCTCAAATCATAATGGTGTGCTCACGAACCAAATAAAGAGTTTGCAGATTTTGGTGCAGGGAGGAAGAAGAACCCCGAAGGTGAGACGTGCTGTGTATTGTGCGGGGAGATTTTGTAAGAGGATGTTTGGCGACAAAAGAATTTTCGCGCGCTTGGGATCGAGGAAGCATCCGGGCGTTGGTGAAGGGTCCCGTGTGAATGGAAATGGCACGCGTGGGAGGAAAAAGTGTGCGTCGGCGAGTGGGTGTGTTATAAAGTGTGGGAGTGAAACCGAGTGCGAGCGAGAATGCACGTCGGGGTGTACGGAGTGTGACACGAGGAGTGAGTTGGTGGTGGAGCGGGTGCGAGAATGCACGCTTGGAATGGTTGAGGGTGTGCGAGGAAGCACACCTGAGGTGGTGGTAGCGCGAGGGTGGGAGAGCCCATCTGAGCGCGTTAGTGGGTGGATGCAAGAGTGCACGCCCATGGTGAGTGGTACGGAGTACGTACCGAGGGAGAGTGCGCAAGACGGTGCGCAAGGTGTGTTAAAAGAGTGTGCGAGCGGCGAGTGTGCGCAAGAGTGTGCGCGAGAGGTGTGGTGTGTAACAGGGAGAGCGTTGGTGGAATGTACGGACGGCGTTGGAACGCCAGGTTTTGGGAGTGTGAAAGGGGTAGCGTATGCGTGTGAGCATGCAGGTGAAGCATCGACGGTAACCGGGTTAGCGGTTAGGGCGACGGATAGCCGATGCGAGCACTCGGGGTGCGGTGTGTTTTGTTGGATGCAGGGCCCGGCGCGGATCGAAGCTGCGTCGTTTCTCTTCGAAGCGTCGTTGCCGATTCGGGCTTGGCCCCGCCCCGCACGGTCGAGTCCGGGCCTTGTCGGGCCAGGCGACCGGTCCGGTTCAAGGGCGAGTGGGAGGAAGCGGAACGGTGCCCCCTCGCGGGGACGGGGTTCCGACCGGGGGAGATTGAGCCATCGGGCCCGGGACCGCAAGGTACCGCGCCGAGATGGTGCGTGGAATCTCGGCCCGACCAAACCACCTCCCTTGAACCGAAAGCCGGACGGATTCAACCTGCAGGCGACCAAACCACCCGAATTCATTGCTCGGCTTTGCGAAGCCGAGTTTAATGATGTCATGACACACCGAGGCTAGGATATAGCGGACTGTGATGATGATAATAGTGATAGTGGTTTTGATCCGAAATTTAGAAAAGTGAATAGAATTTGCAGTAATTGGAAAATTTTGATTTGTGGAAATTAGACGAGCAAAATTTATAGTAAGAGATGCCCCATGTGATGGGATGGCCAATCCACCATCCCTCACAGCGGGGGGCATAGGAGCACTAGTTTTATGGGGTTGATGGCAGTGAAAACTAGCCCGGGAGGGTTAGGATATATCGTGTGTAGGGATCTAGAGAGATGACATTAGGTAACGTTAAGGTTAGGTAGTGACAGATACCTGTAGTGGGGACGCAGGTAGATTAGTGTGGATGATAATGACGTGGTATGTGCTTAGTTTAAAGGGAAGACGGGGAGCACTAAGTTAGCAGGGCACCAGTTAGATGAGATGATGCCGGGTGTTTGAGGATTGAAAGTGTATGGTGAACAGGTGTGATTGAACAGGTGTGATTGCACAGGTGTGCAACTGAACAGGTGAATGGAGCAGTGTTTGAGTGATGGTGATGGTGAGGTGTGTTGTGTTGACCAAATGGTCCAGGAAGGAAGGAGGGTGCAGGTGGCACCAGGTAGGATTGCACAGGTGTGCAACAACAGGTGTGTGGAATACATGGAGTGTGGAATACATGGAGTGTGGAAGATATGGAGTATTGGAATGGATGGTCGTGGAGTGAGTATGGTGGAAACTATGGAGTGGAGTGGATGGTGCGAAGGTGTGAATGGGGGAAGAGTGGACCCCCATCACGAATACCCGGGGCGGGTAGTGTAAGTGTTAGGTAGAGGGTATAGGTAAATTGTGGTTGGATATTGGCATCTGTGGTGCGGGTGAAAGAATGGTGATTGGATGGGTGCATTAGTGTTGTGGAAATGGCTGGGCGTGTAGCCTGTTAGTGGGTGTAGTTGGTTTGGGCACTCCACCACTGTGAGGATGTCGGCCAGGTGAGGCCGCAGGTGGGCTCTGGGAGCCGGTAGAGTTGTTGTGGATGGGGCCCGAGGATCCGGAGGACGGACCCGGGTAGCCCAGTGCCAGAGGGCACCGAGGGGTGACAGAGCCAGGAGGGGCCTTCCCCAGTAGATAGGTTAGGTTTGGGAGCTAGGTAAGCTCGGGTGGCAACTGCAGTGGTGGAGGTGTGCAGGTGGGTAGACCTGCTGGAAGAGCTACACGTCTCAGCCCAGAAATTGTGCAAGGGCACCGGGAGATGAATCAGGGGAGTGAGACCCCAAATTGAGAAGCACCACAGTTTGGTCAATGGGAATTGGTTTTTAGAACCCATAGTGTAAGATGGCCAATGGATTGGCAGGGAAAGACCCCGGGTAGTGTAAAGTGTGTTAAAGTCATTTAGAGGATAGTTAGGATTGGAGTCTCCTCGCACCATCTACATCCACTCACCTGAGATGACGTACCTCCACACCATGCCAGGGTGTTTTTATTATTTTTTATGTGCAAATGTTTTGGATTGTGAGACGCATCATGACGTGGGTGTGACATTGTGCTTGATGTTCCATCTCTCCCTCCTTATGAGGATTGATGATGAATTTGGTGATGGCAAATTTTGGATAGAGGGATTGTGGTGACGAATTTGGTGTAAGGGAAATATGGGGAAGACGTGACAGTAGTGACGAATTTGTAAATGTGTAGATTTTGTAGATATGGGGTAAGGGCAAGGGTAGTGTAGGTGACAGGGGGGTGACGTACGGTAGGGACGAGCTTTCTCACTTCGCCCTCCGTACGCATTTCACCTTGCATTGCCTTATTGATGTGTACCCTTGTGACCTTACCCCTCGCTCATCTGTCTCTCCCCCCTTTTGTCTCCCACATGACCTGTGCGCCATTGGGCGCTGAGGGGAGCGTGCGTGAGTCGGCCATTGTGCGCCCGGAACTCCCAGAACCAGCTGTCTGCATCGATGCACCACATTATGGACCACATGTCTGTGGCCGAGCACCACTTATGGACCCCATGGGTTGGGGCGTGGCCCCTCTGCTGGAACCGGCCATGAAGGCCCGAAATCTTGCTGGCGGACCTGGGCCACAGGGCACCGATGCCCCACAGGTGAACCACACTAGTCAGCCCCTGTGGGCCATAAAAAAAAAAATGGACACGTTGGGTGCAAGTTTTAATACAAATAGGCCGCCAGCAAAGGAAAAGACAACATCTGGAAGAACAAATAAAATAGCCAGCAGAGGGAGCCGAACAGCAAGAGACCACCTGCAGGGTTAGGGGTTGTTGATTTATTTTTATTCATGAACAATGGTGACTGCACCGATTGGTGCTTGAGGGTGTGTTGGTGCATTTTGGGTGCTTTCATGGTGCATTGATGCAGAGCAGACTGTCTCCCCCCCAGAAAGAACGATCACAGGTCCTGGGTTAGTCTTGTAAATAAAAGTAGTGTCAACTGTAAATAATGCTCCCCACCGTCAGTGTGTAGTTTGAAGACCATTCCGCAATTCGGTTAGCTGTGGGCGTGAGTCTGTTAGGCAGGGTGCAATGGAGCAGCGGGACATATTTATTTATGTTTTAAAACTGTCGCACTCAGGGTCAGGTTAAAAGTAGAGGGAACTACACCTACGTGTCACACTAAATAAAAGTTGTAGGCCTGGGGCGTGCCTAAGAGGAGGAGGGTGCAGTGTTGCGGATATGAGGATTGCATTTTTTTGATTGTGTTGTATTGTATTGGAAATGGTGATGAACATTGTTTGGATATGGCCCCTCCTGCCTCCGGAGTTGTGTAAAGATAAAAAGGGTGTCTCGGTAGTTAATTCCATAAACACCACATTGCAGGACATGATAAAACCCTTGTTCAGTAGCTTATATCTTATTATGTGTTTTAGAGTAAGGCCTTGTCTTCCATTAGAATGATACTCCATTGCACCGAATCAATTAAGAATAGCTCCCCTTCCATAATTCCATTTCCCAGCCAAACTCTCCATCTGTGGGTAAAGCAGTTCACAAGCGTGGGGTGCACGCCCTCTCATTTCACTGCGATAGTGAATATGTGCTCCGTGCTCTGTTTGAACAGGAGGGGCGGGGTCGCCCGGGAGAGGCAAGCCCAGGGCCCGCCACGAAGGGCGGGCTGTTCAGCCCCATGCCCAAATAAGGAAACAAGCCCGTGGCTCGCCACGAGGGGCGTGCCGTCGGCGCCATGCCCAAATAAGGAGACAAGCCCGTGGGATTACCATACAAGGTCACGAAACAGAGCACGGGGGGGGGGGGGGGGGAGGGCGGTACCAAAACCGAGGAGGGCGTGTCAGCCCCGCGCTGGAGAGAAGTGAGAGGAAGAAAATACGAGCTGAGCTGCGTGGAGAGGTACACGACAAAGAAAGGGTCCAAGAGATCTCGCGAGATCTTGGAGACGGCGGCAGGGATTTTCGAAGCTCCACACGGTCTCCACGTTTTTCGAAGTTAAGTCTGTTCACAATTGTATTTTGTCGAAACTGTATTTATCTTTCGGTGTGTGAAGTTATTGTGTGCAACTTTGGTTGTTTCTCGGTGTTTATCTTCCATAAATTGATCGTCTGTTTGCCGTGTCGCGAGCAAGGCCTTGTACAGTGTGCACTGTACAACCTTGAGGCTTTGTTTTTCTCTCAGTGGTCCGTCGTTTGTGATCCAATAACTTTCGTTCTCTGTATTCCCAGTCTTTTCACCCATAGCCTACTTCCTTGTGTAAATCTCATCTCAAAAAAAAAAAAAAAAAAAAAAAAAACATTTCCTTCTCTGTTCTCATTCGTTTATTCATTCTTATTCGTTCGTTCGTTCTTCGACCACGTGTTTCTCCCCCATTTCCCCAGATAGTTTTCACTTATTTTATAACTTATTAGTTACTTCATAAGAACTTATTAACCTTCAATGTTTACACTTTCCCCTCAAGTTATGTATTCCGTCATATTTTATAACACCTTTTTCTTCTTCTTCTTTAAAAGGCTGCTTTCGACTTGCTCACCAAATCAATTCATCCCAAAAAAAATATCCATCTCCTATAGTGCCTTTTTACTACATTCCCTAAACTCTCCTGCACTCCATCCTCCATCCAGCGTCCTTAAACGTATTTTAAACTCGAAGGTCACAAGAAACTCATTTTGCAATAAATGTTCGTTTCCCATAAATCGTACACTTTCAAAAATCCAATCTCACCCCTCCCCTCCAAATCTTCCCCATAACCCCTCCCCTCCAAATCTTCCCCATCACCCCTCCCCTCCAAATCTTCCCCATCACCCATCCCTTTCAAATCTCCCCCCTTGCCCCCTCCCTCCTAAACTACCCCCTCACCCCTCCCCGCCAAGACGCCCCCTCGCCCCTCTCCTCCTAGACTCCTGCCTCACCCCTCCCCTCCAAATCTCCCCCATATCCCATCCCTTTCAAATCCCTCCCCTTGTCCCTTCCCTCCCAAACTCCCCCCTCACCCCTCCCCTTCAAATCTCCCCACCCTCATTGCTTCTCAATTTCCCCCCTCTCACTCCCCCTCCTCAAAGCGTCCTCCCCGCTTCTTCCCCCTTCAAACTCTCACCTCCATCTCCCCCAACCTTCTGCCTCGCTCTTCCCCCTCCTCAAATAACACCTCATTGTGGCTCACCCAATCACCATCAAACCTTTTGTCCGCCCCATCCTTCCCTTTCTCCGAGCTATTCTGAAATCTCTGACACACCTTCAACAGCTCTCCCTACCTCTTCCACCTCTTCCACATCTTACCCTACCCCTCCTCCCCCCTGTTCTGTATCTGATGCTCCCCCTTCCTCTTCATTAACGGTATGGACCTCAAACATCCGGGGCCTTCGTTCAAACTTAACTGATCTCTCCATACAGGTTGCTTCTGTCAAACCAGACGTGATCTGCTTAACAGAAACTTTCCTCCTTTATGATGTCTCTGATTCCATAGTATCTCTCCCGGGCTACTCCCTCCTCCGGTATGATAGACCTGAGCCTCGTCCTGGAGGCGGGGTTGCTATCTTTATCAAAAACTCTCTTCCTCACTCGCCCTGCACTGCACTCTCTCCACCTCACCCCCAGGAATACCTCTGGCTACGGCTTCCCCTTCGCTCCCACCTCTTGTTCATATGTGTGTTGTACCGTCCACCAAACAGTGATGACTCCATCTACATCTCGCTGTCTGATGATATGGACCAACTTCTATCTACTCATCCCAACTCTCTCTTCCTCATATGTGGTGATTTCAACTGTCATCATGCCAGTTGGCTGGGTGTGGGTACCTCTCTCACCAGCCATGGCTCCTCAGCAAAGGACTTCTGCGACTCACTGGGACTGACACAATCTGTCAATTTCCCGACCCGGATCTCAGTCAACGGAACATCTTCTCTTCTGGACTTGGTTATGACTAACTTCCCTGAAAATGTCTGCTGCTCTTCTTCTGCTCCGATCGGATCATCTGATCATGTCCTTGTTAAAGTGGACATCTCTCTGACCATCCTCAGGGAGCCTGCTCAGCGTCGACGAGTCTGGCATTTCACTCAGGCCAACTGGCACGGTCTTCAAGCAGCCATCAATCATCTGGACTGGTCTCCCATCTCTACCACCTCTGACATCAACTCATCCTGGGAATTCTTCCAAAGTAAATTGCTCTCTCTCATGCACAGATTTATCCCATCTCGTCTTCAGTTGTCATACCCTTCCTCCCGTCCATGGTACACGGAATCTTGTGGTGAGGCTGTTGCCCAGAAACAACTTGCCTTCGTCTCCTGGAAAGCAAATCCAACGGAAGGAAATCTCATTTCCTTTCACAAAGCCCGAAACAAGTGTGTGTCCACACTCAGGAGAGCCAGGAAACAATATCTCTCCGTTCTCAAGACCGAACTCTCTTATCTGTCTCCCTCTTCCAAATCCTGGTGGCGTCTGGTCAAATCCGTTTCTGGTGTTTGTTCCCCCTCCATCCCCTCCCTTACCTCAAACGGCTACACAGCTGACTCCGCACGTGAAAAAGCTGAATGCCTCAACTCTGTGTTTGCCTCTAAATCTTGTGTCCCAAACCCATCCCTCTCTGTACCCACCATACCCAGTCGTACCCTGCTGCTCCTGGACTCCGTGTCCTTTCCTCCTGACAAGGTGGAAAAGTTTCTGTCAACCCTCGACTCTGATTCTGCAACTGGACCCGACGGCATCAGCCCACGGGTCCTAAAATCCTGCTCTGCTGCTCTATCTCACCCTCTCTTTGTTCTCTTCACCCTCTCTTTTGCTCAAGGTCAACTGCCATCTGCTTGGAAATCAGCCAACATCACCGCTTTGCACAAAAAAGGTGCAAAAACAGATCCTAGCAACTACAGACCAATCAGCCTTCTCCCAATTATCAGCAAAGTCATGGAATCCATCATTGCTTCTGATATGAAATCTTTCCTCTTCTCCAATGGCTTGATCTCTGATCATCAATTTGGTTTCAGACCAGGTCACTCTACTCTGGACATGCTGCTTCTGCTGTCTCAACAATGGATGGAGGTCCTCAATGCCAAACAGGAAATTAGAGCTGTCTCCCTCGACATATCACGTGCCTTCGACACGGTCTGGCACCCCGCTCTGCTCACCAAACTCTCCTCCTTTGGTATCCATGGAAATCTCCACGCATGGCTGGCGGACTTCCTCTCTAGTCGTCGTCAACGTGTGGCCCTGAATGGGTTTCTCTCATCTCCTCTTCCTGTTCAGGCTGGAGTTCCCCAAGGCAGTGTTCTGGGCCCCGTGCTTTTTCTGGTCTTCATCAATGATCTCTCTGACTCTCTCGAAAATCCTCTCTATCTCTTTGCTGATGACTCCACTCTCTGCCGCTCCATTCCTCTTCCCTCAGATCGGCAGTCTGCTGCCTCCTCACTCTCTGAAGACCTGGACAAAATCATAGACTGGTCAAACAAGTGGAACATGTCTTTCAATCCTGACAAATCTCACACTCTTACTATGTCTCTCCGAAAAGATCGACTGGACAACCCTCCCATCTACTTTCTCAACAATCCTCTCCAAGAAGTTCTGTCGCTCAAGATTTTGGGTCTCACTATCTGCCATGATCTTTCTTGGGAAAACCACATTTCCAAGCTGGCCTCCAAAGCCAGTCGCCGACTGGGCATCCTCCGTCGTGCGAAGTCCTTCCTCGGCACACCTGAGCTCCTCACCACATACAAGGCTTTCATCCGCAGCTCAATGGAATACTGTTCTCCCCTATGGGCCGGTGCTCCTGCCTCACACCTAGCTCGGCTTCACGCTGTTGAAACCAAAGCTTTCAGAATTATTGGAATCTCCCGCGATGAAGCTATCTCTGAGGGCCTTTCACTCACTCACCGCAGGCAGGTAGGTGGTCTTTCTGTCTTCTACCGACTCCTCTCCGGCCTTGCACCCCCAGCTCTCTCTGTGCTCTGTCCCCCAAATATTCCTACAGGTCGCACAAGATCTGCCAGCAACCCTCTGTTGGTTAAACTGCCGAAATCTCGGCTCTCCGCTCACCTTCACTCTTTCATTCCTCTTTTCTCCCGCCTCTGGAACAAACTCCCTCACTCCCTTGAATCCCACTCCTCCCTCCAGGTCTTTAAAACAGCTGTTCACCACCATCTCTTATCTTCCCCCATCCAAAACCTTGATCTTTTCTACCCCCGCTAATTCACCCCAGATCCACCTTGTTTGAAATTCCAACTTCTTTCCTGGAAGTCCTGGCAGTGTCCATATGTTTTATACCTCTCCCACTGCCCCCTTCCCACGCCCCCCCCCCCAAAGCCCTCGCCCTCTCTCAGATCTCTCGATGTCTCCATGTCTCTCGGTCCCTGCTCTCAAATGTTGTGTTTGTGTCCTTCCCCAGTGAGCCGAGATTGTCTTTCTGTGTGATTAATGTTCGCTCTTTCACGAGCCTCGATCTTGTATACAACAACAAAAAAAAAAAGAAAAAAAAAAAAAAAAAAAAAAAAAAGAAAGCAGAGGAACTTTTACGAACGAGTTGCAAAGAGATACGGCAGATGAGTCCAGCCCCATTTCAACCAGCCGCGTGAAGCCCTGACGGGGCAGCGAGTGACCCTGCCGGCGTGCGCTGTAAAGCCGAATACCAGGAGCTGCCGGCGTGCGCTGTAAAGCGGATTACAAGGAGCTGCCGCTCTAATCGGGTTCCAATACCAGAGATCTGCATGGGCCACATGGTGCGCCATCCACTCGGGTGCACTCAAATTATGCTTGGCTCGTGCGAGACTTGATCCTCGCTTCCGCGGCGGCGTAGGTATTTAGGTACGTGTGAAAATTGTCCTGGAACCCTACCCTACGTCTGCCCGGGAGGGGCGATTCAAGTCTCTCGGTTGCGACGACCCAAAAAGAACAAGGGGCTTAATCTCCCCTTGGTAAGGGTAGGAGGGTCGCGCAAAAACCGTAACAATATATACACAAAGAATTAAGTTAAGCACCCCCCCCCGTTTCTTTACAACCTCGCACATTACAAGTTTGTTGTCGTCAAAACAGTGTAATATACCCATGATATTGCTATATTTTCTGGAGAAGTGATATTATGGTCACATAAAAACATAACAATCATGCCGTTTTCAATATTTTATTCTGAATAATTTAAGGTGAAATTTTTTGGGAATTTTAGGCATATTTGCACCTCATTTTAAGTATGGAGCTATAGGTCCATCACGGACAGTGTGGATGACGTTTATGTTTTCTAACGTACAGTCATTGTTCTGAGAAGACCTCTAGCGATCTTTGCGTCAATAACGTGTGTAGGACCCACGTGATCGGATCACTGACTCAACCCTACGTCTCATAGACCCTGTAAGCCGTCGTATGCGTTGCTGTGGCAGGTTGTTCCATTCCCGATGTAATGCACGTTCCAATTCATCCAGATTGGCTATTTGAGGGACCATCTTCGCAATTTGTCGTCCCAACATGTCCCAAACGTGCTCGAGGGGGTTCAGGTCAGGACTGTACGCAGGCCAGGGGATGGTTGTCACAGCACCTTGGACCTGATAACTGTGCGAGGTAACCTCAACGGAGAGCGATATGCCGAGGAAATCCTGAATACCACCGTAATCCCGCACTTCGATGACCACACCCTCGCCAGCAGACCCATCTTCATGGATGACAACGCCAGGCCTCACCGTGCGAGACGCGTCCGAGCCTTGCTGGAGCAAGGTGCTGTGACAACCATCCCCTGGCCTGCGTACAGTCCTGACCTGAACCCCCTCGAGCACGTTTGGGACATGTTGGGACGACAAATTGCGAAGATGGTCCCTCCAATAGCCAATCTGGATGAATTGGAACGTGCATTACATCGGGAATGGAACAACCTGCCACAGCAACGCATACGACGGCTTACAGGGTCTATGAGACGTAGGGTTGAGTCAGTGATCCGATCACGTGGGTCCCACACGTTATTGACGCAAAGATCGCTAGAGGTCTTCTCAGAACAATGACTGTACGTTAGAAAACATAAACGTCATCCACACTGTCCGTGATGGACCTATAGCTCCATACTTAAATTGAGGTGAAAATATGCCTAAAATTCCCAAAAAATTTCACCTTAAATTATTCAGAATAAAATATTGAAAACGGCATGATTGTTATGTTTTTATGTGACCATAATATCACTTCTCCAGAAAATATAGCAATATCATGGGTATATTACACTGTTTTGACGACAACAAACTTGTAATGTGCGAGGTTGTAAAAAAACGGGGGGGGGGTGCTTAACTTAATTCTTTGTGTATATATATATATATATATATATATATATATAAATAAATATATTAAAAAAAAAAAAAAAAAAAAAAAAAAAAAATATATATATATACATATAAAATACTGTCGTGCCCAAACAATTGGCACCCTTGCAGTTTTTTTCAAATAATGCACCATTTATTCCAGAAAATTGTTGAAATTAAAAATCTTTTGGTATCCACATGTGTATTTCTTTGGTTTCCAGTGGAACAAAACAAAAAAGCTGAAAAAATTACTAAATCCTAGCCTATTCCACACAGAAATCCTAAAATGGCCTGGACAATATTATTGGCACCTTTTAGAAGTTGTTAGAAATAATTAGATTTCAAGCAGGTGATTCTCCTTTACTTTGGAATTGAAATCACCTGTGGTGAGTTGCAGTTGCCTGCAATATAAAAATCACTCATTCAACCAGTTTAAAATCGAGAAAAGGAGTCATTCTGCTGTTTGTGTCACTGTGTGTACCACAATGAGCATGGAGAAAAGAAAGAAAACCAGGAAATTGTCTGAGGATGTCAGACACAAGATTGTAGTCAAGCATTGACAATTTCAAGGCTACAAGTCCATCTCCAGAGACCTTGATGTTCCTGTGTCCACCGTACGCAATGTTATCAGGACGTTTAAGGCCCATGGCACTGTCACCAACCTCCCTGGGCGTGGCCGCAAGAGAAAACTTGATCGAAGATTGCAGCGAAGGATTGTTTGAATGGTGGAGAAAGCACCTTGATCAACTGCCAAACAGATTCAAGCTGACCTTCAGATACAAGGTATTACAGTTTCAACTCGCACCATCCGTCGCCAACTCAATGAAAGGGGGTTCGATGGTAGGAGACCCAGGACAACCCCACTGCTGAGAGAGAGCCATAAGAAAGCCTGACTGGAGTTTGCCAAAACACACATGAACAAGCCAAAATCCTTCTGGGAGAATGTCCTGTGGACAGATGAGACCAAATTAGAGCTTTTTGGTAAAGCACATCATTTCTATGTTTATGGAAAACAAAATGAAGCCTTCAAAGAAAAGAACACCTTCCCTACAGTCAAACATGGAGGATGTTCAGTGATTTTTTGGGGTTGCAGTGCTGCCTCTGGTACTGGGTGCCTGGAATGTGTGCACGGCATCATGAAATCATGAGATTACCAAGGCATTTTGGAGCACAATGCTCAACCCAGTGTCAGAAATTTGGGTCTGCGTCGAAGGTCATGGGTATTGCAGAGGACAATGACCCCAACAACACTTCAAAAAGCACCCAGGAATGACTCAACATAACGCTGGACTGTTCTGAAGTGGCCAGCAATGAGTCCAGATCTAAATACCATTGAACACTTGTGGGGGAGATCTGAAAACAGCAGTTGGGAGAAGGCACCCTTCAAATCTGGGAGAACTGGAGCAGTTTCGACAAGAAGAGTGGGCCAAACTGCCCTTAGAGAGGTGCAGGAAGCTCATTCATGGCTGCAGGAAGCGCTTGACTGCAGTTATTTTGTCCAAAGGCTGTGCTACCAAATATTAAGTCGAGGGTGTCAATAATTTTGTCAATGCCATTTATTTTTATTTACTGATTTCAAAGGATATATTAAGCTCTGAATCAAAAACAAAGGTTCTGTAATATTAATAGTGAAATAAAGAATTGTGGAGACCAAACACTTTTGTCAATTTCAACTTATTTTTTGAGAAAATTGTGAGTTATTTGAAAAAAATTGCAAAGGTGCCAATATTTTTGGCCACGACTGTATGTATACATATATATATATATATATATATATATATATATATATATATATATATATATATATATATATATATATATTCTCACACATATAGAATTACTAAGACGGTGTCCATGAAGTCCTTGTGCAACTTTGAACTTAAATTTTTTTCGATGTGCACATGATGGAAACAAACTATATATGGTGCAACATATTAACCACCATTTTCGTAATAGATCATTCAATCCGATTTTCCAACTTGTTAAAAACATTCTCCACTTGCTGATGAGAACATTTATTAATTGCATTCGTTATCGTCGCCATAAATTGATCGAAACGATTTGGTTTTGATGAGTAAACAACAGTTTTACATTCCCCCATAAAACGTAGTCCAATGTGGAAAGGTCAGGTGAACAAGTTGGCCAAGCAATTGGTGCATGACTACCAAACCACTTGTCTAGGAAGACATCATTCAAGATCCGTCACACATTCCAAGCATAGTGGCAGAGAGCCTCGTCTCGCTGGTAAGTGAAAGATTTAATCGTGAAAGTGATATGTGAAAGGTGAAAGTTTGGGAACCTAATGCGGTAATTGTGGTTGTTGACTTTACCACTGATGTAGAAGTTGCCTCATCAGAAAATGTCAACTCATCAAAGACACTCAGGGGAATTGTGGATTGAACACCAGCAGAAGACCATCTAAAATAGTCAGAAGGTGTCCACAACAACATTACTAACAACATTAACAAAACTATATAATTCGTGATTTAATTTGCCATTTGTTTCTATAATGTGCAGATCAAACGTTATAAAAGTTCAAAGTTGAAAAAGGACTTCATGGAAAACCCGTGTGTGTGTGTGTGTGTGTGTGTGTGTGTGTGTGTGTGTGTGTGTGTGTGTGTGTGTGTGTGTGTGTGTGTGTGTGTGTGTGTATCCCGGTGTGATTACAAGAACGCAATTGCGCATTCATACCACTCCTACCACCCACACAGGAACACACACACATCCCAGCAATTGTATAGGAGGAGTAATTCATTACATTATTTTCCCTTTTTCTTTCTTTTCTGGCATCCCCGTTATCTGCAGCGGCGCACAGAGCGCACAGACTCGCCAGGAATGGAGGAACGCGCGTCTCGCCGCTTCTGCCTTTACGATTCCAGCAGCAGCAGTCTTCATCACTAGTCTCAGTGCACTTTACAGCCGCACTGTAAATTATGGATTTGGCAAACGGGAGCTGCCTTTAGAAGAGTTACCAATAATCTCCCTGCATGCCAGCTGGGAGGACTAATTATCATTTAAATTGCAAATAACAATGAAATATTTAAGCAACAAAATCATTTAGCTCACGAGCCATGTGCATATATTAATTAAATTACACAACCCAGCCCTGTCCCATAAAATTCACATTGGATTGTTTTTCGGTGTGTGCCGACTTTAAATACAAACATCAGGCAAGGCTCCATTTAAGTCTTTGGAGCATTTGGGTTTAATTAATCTTGCTGGTTGTTTTTTTTTTAAGCAACACGTAATGGTTGTATAAATCATAACATACAGCAATGAAATGCACACAAAAGGTTGTTTATCGTTTTTGTTTGAGCTGCTTTTGATTTCAAACTTTCATCCAAGTCTTCCAAGTTGCACCTCTTTTTCTTCAATGTGCCTGGTGTTGGCTTAACGGTTAAGGTGGCTAGCTTGAGATCTTCGGGTCCTGAGTTTGAGCCCCTGTCAGTCGTTCAATTAACACCGGCTTGGTTGACTCGATCCGAGGTTGGCAAAATGAGTACAAGTTGACTGGTAATGGAGGGCATTGTTTCTGCGGCACAGCCTCGCCCCCAAAAAATGATGCAACCAGCAGCAGCACAGGCTGCACATGAATCACCACCACCACCACCGATGTTGAAGTCCATTCTCCTACAAACTGGTATGAAGATCTCTATGGAAATTGAAGAAGTTACACGCCCTTGTGCACTGCGCTGGAAGTTGTTTGAGAGTATAGGGGATGGACGAGCATCTGTTCCTAGGTCTATACGTCCCAGGACTCATTTTTGTTTGTCCTAATCCGAAAACTACACCCACCATGACAAATCGGTCAAATGTCTTATCCGGTGATGTTTTGGCAGTGATCTAGCTCAGAAAAGATATTATAATCCCCCAAGACACTTTGCTGAACAGGAAGAATTTTGAATATAAAATTTGCCAATTGAAGATAAGTGGAGCATCTACTGATGGTGACTGATTATGAAGAGATTTCATAGTTCAACTAGCAGATGTGCACTTGATTTAAATTATCGGTGTTTTCAAATCATATCACGATTTTATTCACACTATGTATTATTGTAGTCGAGAAACGAGCAGATGAAGTTCCACCTCTGCACAATTTATGACTACCTTTCACGACTAAGTTTCAGAACTTTTCTGAATTGGAACCACATTGACACAGAACCAACATCTTTGCCTCCCTTTAGCAAGGATGAAGTTCAAGGCCATCTTCTTACTATAATTCACCAAATGTCCACCTGTCTGTCTGTCCGTTCAAAGGTACCGCAAAAACGGCTGAACCGATCGCAATTATATTTTGGGTGGGTAATCCTAGGACCCCCTGGAGTAAAATAGGCTTTACTGTTTTTCCAATTTTTCCAAGTTTTCCAAACACGATGGAATAATATTTACCGATATGAACAGTGATGTGGCTTTTGTTGAAATTCTACATACCAGGAGAGAGTAGATCGACTCCTGACGAACTCTTCCTATATAAACGTGCGGCTCCGAAGTAACACGGCAGCGTGTGCAAAGCGACTGAGAAACCGGTGTAGCAGCCGCTTCCGTGTTACAGATTCGGCGCGCACTCTTCACACATAAACTTGCGACTGAGAAAGACATGTGGCGGCAGCTTCCGTTTTGCAGAATTCAATCTTTTTTCAAAATGGGCGCCATGTACGGTTTAGATTTAGATGATTTGCGTGTGATATGATTCAACGGATGTTTATATGAATCGTTTAAAATTTAAAAAAGCCTTCAATTTCTGATATTTTGCCTTTTCATTTGGGCCTCCCAATTGAAGCCCCGCCCATGGGGTGGGTACCGTTGCTAGTCATTATAATACAATCTGTATCCATACACTTTTTTTCATTTTTTAGGAATTCATGGATGTCTTGTGCAGGTATATGTATGAAAAGATTGCATTGGGAATGATCACTAACTCCGGGGACACAACAGTCTTGGTTTTTGTAAATCAGGAAGTAGTTGCAGAACCCTGGAATTGTTGCTGATTGATCATATATCGGAAACATTACAGTGGACAAAGTTTATATCAGGAGTTTCACTCTTATGACAAATGTGAAAATGCACAAAACGCTTCGTGTGTGACATTGAAGAGTGACAACCATTTGTGTGATGGTGTGCCCCACAATCATAGCCAATATGTACGCCGGCTCAAGATGGCGATGGGTGGGATGTATATACAGGGTGTTCCAAAAAGACCCGGACAACTTTGGCTGTTAATATATTTAGAACCACAAACGATGCAACAATACCCTTTGGTTTATATGATACAGAAACTCAGAGTTTTATGCACACCATCAACGCACTTTATCGTGAGCTCCGTTTGTCGTGCGCAGGACATCAAGGCGGCACATGAGTTCTTGCCATGTTCGGCTCAGCATGTTTGCGTCCACCAGTGCGCAAGCAGATGTGATCCGAGAATGAAGATCCTGCAGGTTTGCCACCTTGGAGTTGTAGACAACATCTTTGACAAATCCACACGGAAAAAAATCAAGGGGAGGTTATGTCTGGTGATCGTGGGGGCCAGGTGGTTGTTCTGTCTCGGCCAATCCATCAACCTGGAAAATTTTCATTTCAGTCGGCACGAATGACTGAGACCCAATGATGGCCGACTTGTTGAAAAATGATATCCGGTTGCAGGTCTCAATTTGTGGGAAGGTGAATCCTTCCAACATGTTCATGTAAATTTTTGAGGTCACTGTATCCTCCGCAAAGAAAAACGGACCCACAAAATGGTCATGGAGAAGGCCACACCACACATTGACCTTTGGACTGTTGGCCACACCACACATTGACCTTTGGACTGTTGGCCACACCACACATTGACCTTTGGACTGTTGGCAACACCACACATTGACCTTTGGACTGTTGGCCACACCACACGTTGACCTTTGGACTGTTCGCCACACCACACATTGACCTTTGGACTGTTGGCCACACCACACATTGACCTTTGGACTGTTGGCTACACCACACATTGACCTTCGGACTGTTGGCCACACCACACATTGACCTTTGGACTTTTGGCCACACCACACATTGACCTCTCTGATACTAGTCCGCGATGGTGGATTCCTTCCATGCCTTGTATGGGAAGGAACTAAACCGATTTATAACAATCAAATTTGTCCAGGTCTTTTTGGAACATCCGTATAACTGATGCTTTGGCATTGATGTCATGATGTTTCATGTCATGAAGACAAACTTCGGTTGGTGTTTCAGCAAGCTTGAACCACCTTTAGAGGCCATTTTCCCCAAAGAGCAGGGGTTGGCCTTTTTCGGGCACCATGGTCCCCTTTTTGAAGCAATGTTTTATGGCCAGATGCCCTTCCTGCCGCCAACCTTTTCGCTTTTTTTTTTCGCCCTTCCTGCCGCCAACCCAACCCTAATTTTCGCTCTTTCACGAGCCTCGATCTTGTATACAAAAAAACAAACAAAAAAAAAAAAAAACCCTGTTAGTCACCTCTTGCGACATACAGGGAATTACCAATGAACTGGTACTCAATTTGCCGACTTCAGAAGGATGACAGGCTGAGTCAACCCCCCTGATGTTAATTCAGTGATCGACCGGATTCGAGGCCAGGATCCTAGGATCCCAAACCGGCACCCTAACCGCTAAGCCAACACCAGGCTTCGGTTTCAGCAAGCTTATTGGGCAGATTATTTTTGTATACAGAGTCAAGGCTTGTGTAGGAGCGACAACACAGAAAATATCAGGACACAACAGAAGAAAATCAACAATAAAAATATAAGGGGGAAATGGCAACAGTAGAGCCGAGGGACAAAATAGAGATAGACACACAGGCGATGCGGGTAAGGATCGGGGAGGGGTAGGAGAAACTTCAGAGGGTGGATAAGATGGATACAGAAACAAACTAGAACAGCACTCGGTAGACTGCCAGGCTGAGCATTTAAAGTTTTGTATCCCAATGATAGGCCGGATCTGGATTTGGACCTGAACCAAAATCGAACCCGCTTGTTCTTGTTGCCCAACCAACTCATCCACCAAGTTGTCATAATCCGTCCATAACTTTTTAAAATATCATACTATATATCGTTTTTGGCCCTATCACTCAATGGTGAAGAATCACTTTAAAATTCTCGTGGTCAGATCCGCATTCAGATCTTCACCAAAATCTAATCATTTCGTCCATGTCACATGCCCTACCTCACCACCAAATTTTGTCCAAATCTGTCCACAACGTTTTGAGAAATCTTCATCCCAAACAGACAAATAAACAAACAGACAGGGGTGAAAATAAAAACTCCATTCACCTTTGGTGGCATAGGTAACTATGAGGAAGTAAAAACTGGAAATTTGAGGTAGGGTGGGGGGGGGGGGGGGGATTATTTAACAGCGGTAGAAAAGATAATGGCTTTGGATGGGGAATTGTCTGAGATGGTTATGAACAGCTGTCTTGACGAACTGGAGGGGAGAATGCAATTGAAGGGTATGTGGAACCTGGTTCCACCGAAAAAGAGAGGAGATGAGCAGTGATTCTGGATTTTGAGAGTTTCACTTGAAGATAGTTGCTGGTAGACCACGTGCACCGTGCAAAAACCTGGGGAGGTGGAGGGGGGAAGGGGGTACAAAGCACAGAGAAGGCAGAGGGTGCAAGACAAGAAAGGAGGCAGTAGAAAACAGAGACCACCGAAGGGTGGCAAGTGATAAGCCTATCGAGTGAGCTTCATCGCGGGAGATTCTCATGATCTTGATGATCTTGGTTCCCATGGCTTCAAGCTCAGCAGGGTGTGAGGCAGGGCGCCAGCCCAGAGAGGAGAGCAGTATTCCAACAAGCTGTGCATGAAAGCCTTGTCGGTGGGTACGATTTCAGCTGTGCCAAGGAAGAACTTTGAATGATGGAGGATGCCCAGTCGGCGGCTGGCTTGGAAGCTAACTTTGAAATGTAGTTTTTCACAAGAAAGATATTATGGCTGAGAATGAGACCCAAGAGTTTGAGTGACTGCTATCTTATTATAATTCACCAAATGTCCGTCTGTCTGTCCGTTCCCAGGCACCGCAAAAACGGCTGAACCGATCGCAACGAAATTTTGGGTGGGTATTCCTGGGACCCCCTGGAGTAAAATAGGCCATATTGTTTTTCCAATTTCCCAGTTTTTCCAAACACGATGGAATAATATTTACCGATATGAACAGTGATGTGGCTTTTATTGAAATTCTACAAATACTGTTTAGATTTTGATGATTTGCGTGTGATATGATTTAACGAATATTTATATAAATTGTTTAAAATAAAAAAGCCTTCAATTTCTGATATTTTACCTTTTCATTTGGGCCTCCTAACTGAAGCCCCACCCGTAGGGTACCGTTTGCTAGTTCTTTATAATTTCAACAAAGTTTCAGCACAACTTGCTGAGTGGAGATGCTGAAGTTGCTACAGGAGACGAGGCATTAGAGTGTCCTTTTTAGAAAGATGGGGGAAAGCCCGTCAAAATGAAGGGCGCACAAAACTCAACATGCCACAAAGGATTTACAATACACACGATTAGTTATTTGCAATATATAATACAGTCTAAGAAATGAGACTTTCCCTGTGGAGATTTAGGGTGACGGGACCAATATGTCAACAAAATACACAATTTATGTCATACCAGTCACATACATGTTACCTCGACAGACGCCATCTTCAAAATAACAACAAATCGGACAAATTGCTCATCCCTTTATTATCCCCAAACTTATCAAAACAGGGGGCAGGGGAGGGGGGGGGGGGATATTATAATCGGCTCCGTCTGTCTTTCCGTTCGTTCGTCCATACATCTGTCCACCGTCACGCTTTGATGTCCCAGGCGGGGCCAAAAGATCATAAACCTAAAAATGCAATTACGGACACATTTTAAACATTTTTTTAAATGAAACTTTGTCTACGCAATTAACATTTTGGGATGCATGAAATATGTAACGAGTTTTTGGATTTAGCATTCCATTTATGCCTCAAGCCCGGTGTTCGATGAGCGATTAGGGTGCAGGCTTGGGATCCTGAGTTTGAATCCTGGTCGATCGCTGAATTAACGCCAGGGGGGTTGACTCAGCCTGTCATCCTTCCGAGGTCGGCAAATTGAGTACCAGCTTGCTGGGATGAATGATCCCGGTGTGTACCCCGGTTTAGAATAGGTACACTGTATCCCTGCGCATCGTAAGAGGCGACTAAGGGTTGGCGTCAGAAGGGCATCCGGCCATAAAAACATTGCCTCAAACAGGGAACAATGATTGTCGTGGGGCCCGCAAGGCTAACCCCTGCTATAGCGGGGAAAAATGGCCTTAAAACGATCATTCATTCATTCATTTATGCCTCAAGTGGTGGGGAATTGGGGTCTCAGGGGTTAAACAAGATTATTTTCACAACAAACAAACAAGAACAATAACAAACAAACAAGGTTAAAGAACAAACAATAGCTCAAAATTTGATATTGGGCCATTCCTGATAGAACGGTTTACAATCTTTCAATCGTGCTTTAAGTGGGAAGCGTAGAAATTTGCAAGATGTGGCACCGTTCACTCGAAAAGATGGTTTTATAACTTTGGAAAAGTGTTCAAAAAATCGTAAAATTGTGGGGTTCTCATCCACGGGACCCTCATTTAACATCCATCCGAGGGACCTCTGCAAAGAGCACGCACACACATTGATGAATCACCCTGCCTCTGACTGTGCACCAGATGACTGTGGTTCATAGCTGGATCAGGATTTGAACCCGGACTGGACAGCTGAGAGGTGCGTGTGCATAACTCTAGGCCATCTCGTCAGCCCAACACACCACTCAACTCAACAAACCACTTTATTATGACATACACCCATCACCGCATGCCGAACACATGGAAACACACCACAACACGTCTCGGCGCAGAGCACACCGATATTGCGCACCAGTAAATGCATCCCTTTATTTGGACAGTGTATAATGCCACAGATCGCTACCCCGATCGGTCCCACAAATAATAAAATTAACCCGATGCGCATACATGAAGCAACAAGAATGACTGCACTGTGGTCACAACCTGCGACACAAAAAAAAAATTCACCTTCTCTGTCCACTCAAGTCCCTCATCCTTGCTGTTGAAGGTATTGTTCATTTCATCTCCGAGGGTCTTCACGGTTTGGTTCAATATCAATTACGAATCTGACGGACAGCTGGGCCTGCGTCCAAGCAACTAGTGCACCCACTCAACAGGAGCGGCAGGAAAGGTCATGTTATGAAACTCTGTGGGGTATATAGATTACAGTAGATCTAGGCTGGGGCCTCCAGAACGTCCGAGGTGTATTCAGTTAGCAAGTTTATGCCCTCCCATTCTCTATGTGGGAATGAACGTTTTGTTCATAGGCGGCGAAGCCGGTGTTGTGAATGAACGCGTACGTATTATGTTGAAAAGCCAGATTTTGCTGAATCCTTTGAGAATTTCGAAGCTTTGACGCACCAAATCGATCCATGGAGGCCGCCATCTTGCGGATGCGGAAGTATGCATAAAAAATTGCGAAAAAGTTCAATAGGAGTTTGTTTCACCCGTATTTTTTTGATTCACAATCGTATGCACCTCTAATTTGTAATTAAAATACTTTAAGACCAACCTCGTTCCCCGAGCCCACATGGGCCCTGGTTATCTTCAACGAAAATCGTCACCAAACACCGGAACCAAAGAGATTCGAGCATTTGAAAAAATATTTCAAAAACCAAATCGCTCCATGGAGGCCGCCATCTTGCGGATGCGGAAGTATGCATAAAAAATTGCGAAAACGTTCAATAGGAGTTTGTTTCACCCGTCTTTGATTGATTCACAATGTTATGCACCTCTAATTTGTAATTAAAATACTTTAAGACCAACCTCGTTCCCCGGGCCCGCACGGGCTCTGGTTATCTTCAACGAAAATCGTTACCAAGCACCGGAACCAATGAGATTCAAGTGTTTGAAAAAATATTTCAAAAAAGCTTATTCCCGCGTTTCGGAGGCTGAAAACGGCGTCAAATATTCTAAAATTGACGAAGAATTATTTTTTGGAAATCTCGCGGCCGTAGGGGATAGTTTTTCACGGCCGGAAATATCCGAAGTTGAGACGGAATTCACCGAATTAATGAAGAAGGAAATTTTATAAATTTTAATCTCATCCAGAATGCAAATGGTGTCATTTTGAACTAGGTACGGTACCTACCACACCTACTTACTACCAACTACCTAACCTACTGATGCCATAGTGATGGGTAAAATAGTGGCAAGAGGCTTTGGCTTCGCCGGCTCATTGCGGCTTTGCAGTAGGGTACTAGTAAAAACCTGTGCGTGGTCATTCGAGGTACAGGACTTTGTCATTAAGCCTGGCAGAATTGGCTTTAAAAATCCGGCAACGGGCCGATTTGGAAACGCGCTTGTGGCGCCGTTCAAAAATTATGTAACGCTATTTTTTAGGGAGGTGCATCTATGGGCTGGATTCAACCTTACAAACTAGAAAGAGCAATCAGACGTTGCAGACCCTCATCGGGGTGTGTTTTCAGTGGTTTTTAAGGCTTTTGTGTTAAAACAAATATGGTGGCCGAACCATGTGACCAAAGACGTCATCATTATTTATTTTTTCCCCACCAATTTATCCCTAGATGATGCTCAATAAATTTCATCTTTTGTATTTGTATTTGATGATTTGATTTTGTATTTGATGAAGTTTTGTATTTGATGAAGTTTTGTATTTGTAGAATTATGTCTTAATGGAGGCACCTATGGCATCATCATTAACATATGTTATTCCACATGGAGAGTTATTTACAACTAGTGTGACTCGACGCGCTCCGCGCGCCTCACCACACCTCGTTTCAGAGGGATAGGCATCTTTAACCATTTCGGTGTCTTTTGGGTCTTCAGGGTATTTTGGATCATCTGGGCCTTTAAGGATATTTTGGGTATTTGGGGTGTTTTGGGGTCTTCATGGTGTTTTGTGTCTTCGGGGTCTTCGGGGTGTTTTGGATCTTTGGGGTGTTTTGGATCTTCAGGGTATTTTTGGTCTTCGGGGTGTTTTGGGTCTTCAGGGTATTTTGGGTCTTCAGGGTGTTTTGTGTCTTTGAGGTATTTTGGATCTTCCGGGTTTTTGGGTCTTCCAGGTGTTTTTGGGTCTTCAGGGTGTTTTGGGTCTTCAGGGTATTTTGGGTCTTCAGTGTGTTTTGTGTCTTTGGGGTCTTTTGTGTCTTCGGCGCCATTTGAGTCTTCAGGGTATTTTGGAGCCCCAGGGCCTTTAAGGGTATTTTGGGTCTTTGGGGTATTTTGGGTCTTCAGGGTCTTCTGGAGTAATCCACCGATTGCGTTTCACGTCAACCAGTAAGGTCGAAAGAAAAAGAAGCATATCCAGAGGTGTGGGAAAATAACGTTAGGCTGGAGACCAAACCTGAAATTGGAAGATTTGCATTATGCCTATTTTACTGCAGGGGTTCCAGGAATACACACAATTTTTTTTTTTTTTTGCGGTACCCGGGACAATAACGTTCGGCGGGAGTCCAAACCTGAAAATTCTGGAGACCAAAGTTGAAATCGGAAAAACAATAAAGCCTATTTTACTCCAGGAGGTCCCAGGATTACCCACCCAAAATTTTGTTGCGATCAGTTCAGCCGTCTTTGCGGTACCTGGGAACGGACGGGTGGACATTTGGTGAATTATAGTAAGACAAGGGATATTTCCGATGAGCCATGTCACAATGTTTTCTATGCAGCGCTTTCAGAGATATGGAGGTGCAAAGTTTTTCGGGTTTTCCAAGATGGCGGCCGAACCACGTGACCTACGACGTCATAATTATCCGTAAAAAAATTATACAAGTGGCGTTGTATATATGGTGAAAATGTCCTGTCAATCTAACCAACGGTTGCAGAGAAAATTATATTTGTTCAGTGCAGACAAAAGACAAATGGACTCAAAGGCAATACCCTCTCCTCAGGTGAGGGTAATCATTTAACACTTGACCCAAACAAAGCCAATGGAAATCTGACACACCAAAGCCGGACAGTGTATAATCAGCAGAGGCTAGGCCCATCAGGTAAGAAGATGGTGGCCAAATAATTTTGTCTCGGCACTATAGTGGGCGGAATCAAGCGACAGATATGGCTGTAGTCCGGCAGCTGTCCGACCAATGGGTGCACATTTCAAACATCAACCCCCAACTAGATCTCCAACAACAACAATAAGATCAACGCGAAGCTCTTGTAGACCAGCAAAATGTCACAGGTAAAAGCATGCATACTGCTTATGTGCATATATATATAATACATCATGGTTATACACCTGGGATCATTCCAATTGCCCTTGGATGTGGACGGACATCCAGGCCTTCGGCCTGCCTCTGTGCTGCTTCAGAAAATGGCGGCGGATGATTTTGATTGTGGGTGGAGTCAAGCCAGCTGTCCAGCCAATGTGTGTAAGACAGCTCTTCGATGGTCAACCCACCGATTTACTAAGACATACATAGTCCAAGCAGGGATCGGCTATTTCGATATAGATGATCAGATCCGAGGTGTTATTATTTCTCAGTTTTATTTTGGTTCTCTTTGCCACAGCAAAACAGTGTGAATTTATATATCGGTTCAACATGTGCTTCCCATGAACCAAAATCTTGCTTGAGTTGAAAAGACCACGTATACCAGGCTTGGTGTCATAATGGTTAGAGTGTCTGATCTAAGTCTGGGAGGTCGGTGGTTTGAACCCTGATTGAGTCATACCAAAGACTAAAAAAAGATGGTATCTGCTGCTTGATGCTCAGCATTTAAAAAGGATAGGAGCATGAACAGACAACAATAGGTTGGCAACCATTGCACATGCTTGATGGGTAATGTCATGCATTGCTTGTAAAGGGTCTAACCACTCCTGTTTAAAAATCTGAATTTTCAAGATATTTTAGTACCTTAATCCATTTTATTTACATTATATGTATGGAAACTAACTTTACGTATGAGGATTGATTGGTAAGTATATGACCCTAAAATAAAAGTAGAAAAATATGTGATTGTTCATTTAGAGGCCATATATTTATTTTGTAAAAATATATAATTAAAGTTTTGAAACTCCACATCTGCCCGTTCCTCCCTCCATTTGCACTCTGTTGATTGCAATTGCAACGATAGAAAGCATCTGAAAATGCAAAGCCCATCCACGTTCGCTTTGTGTTCAGACGTCTTAGTGTTCTTCCGCATGCTAAACATGGTGAAACTAGAACGCCACTCAGTAGAGCGCATACTCCCGCCGTGGGCAAAGTTGGAAAAATACGTTTTGTTTAACATCCCCTCTTCCCAAAACAATGAATGAAAAAGAAAGTAGGCCCTAACTGTCAGAGAATTTATTTTGATATATCTCGGAATTAGAGGAGAAAAACATCATTTAAGAATAAGAATAAAAGCTTTAATGCAGTAAAACAGAGAAAAAATTCCCCAAAAAAATTCCTGGATCCGGAATAATATCCTGAGCTTCGGCGCTACTACCTGGCGTAGCTACTACCTGGCGGGAGTAAAAAGTTAGAAAAAATACAAAATATAAATTAATGATTTTATGCAGCCTTGACCTTTCAGCTTTTGATCTAAAAAAAAATATTAGGCTTCTAGTTTTTGATTGGTAAACCAATTCAGTGACCCAATACACAAATTCTTTAAATTTCAGGTCAATCAGATGATAAATAATTGATTATTTATGTCACCTTGACCTTTTGACTTATTGCCCTCAAAAACAATAGGATTCCAGCTTGTCACTACCTATACCCGGTGGTTAAGTTTCGTGAAGGTCAGAGTGAAATTGTGACGTGGGCCATTGACATACAAACAAGCAGACAGACAAACAAAATAGCAGACCAGACCAACCAATATATTTGAGAATCTTCGATTTCGTCTTTGATTTCGCAAGTAACAAACGGGTGAAAACGCAACGTCCACAAGGTGGACGCGGAGGTAATAAAAGGACTATGCTGAAAAATGTTTCATTAATGTCGATCATTGGCTTTTATGTCATGCCATGAATTTTCGATCACCCCTCAGTTTGTGCATAAGTTTTAAATGCATGTGTTAAACCAATACTTTTATGGTTATTACATCAGTTATTTTGATATACACAAATACAAACGTCATGCTTTGCATTGAAGTTGTGCAAACTAACACAAATCTTACTGTCAGGCGAAGAGTTCCACAAAAATACAACCTCCGCGTCGACCAAAAACACCAAGCTAACATTTCACCGAGCTAAATTTCTTCCTCAAGTACAGGTGCTTATTTCATTTAAGTTGGACGTAAAGAACCCACCTTATGACGTCATAATTGTTACGTTAAAAAAATAAAGCCCATGATGGAACTTAAGACAGTTGAGACCTTTCATGCGACGCTTTCACTTTTTGGAGGTTCAGTAGGTGAACACTTCCAAGTCAACTATGACCTTCCAGTTGAAACATTGCACCTTGAGGTTACCTTTCATCCCGGCCCTAACCTTTCCGAAAACCACTCCTCTTGTGCTGCACGGACAGGGCTTCTGGCAATGTTATCAAAGTTTGCGGCGAAGACTCATCCCACGTTGGCTGTTAAAACATCGCGTTGAAGCCAAGTAAGCGCCAATGTCGGTGGCGTATTAATTCAGTTGGGTTCGCTCTCACCAAATGGTTAATTCATTGTGCCAAATCGCAGCCCCGTGTCAGCAGAAGGTATCGCTATTAAGATGGATTAATATTTTACGTGTGCTCGATCTCTTCTGGCTCCGTTTCTCTCCATTAGCTCCAAAAGTGATGGGAGTTCCTCCAAACAACACCCACTTCTACCTTCCTGGCTCCAACCCAACTCCCCCACTTCCATTTCACCTTCCACCCGGAAAAAGTACTATAATAGAAGCCCGTGGTATAACTACTGTGCAAAACCATCTGTCGTTTGCCAAGTTGAAGCTTTATTTCCAAACTTATTTATTTACTTATCTACCTCGGGTTACCACGCAAGCAGATGGTGGATAATATATGATTTCAACACAAAGCCACTCATCATCCCCTTGATTTAAACTGAATCACGTGAGAATCTCAATTGGTCGTCGCTCATATATTAAACACGTCATTTGATGCTAAATTTCTACCAGAAACCTGTGCTGCTGTATCGTACGGTGCGAATGCGACACTCCATCTTTCCACTGATATATGTTCCGAGGCATTGCGACCAAGGTGTATGTTCTCGTGAATTAGCCCAAATGTCATCCTTGAGATGCATTCAGAAGAGATACATGCCACTGCTGACATAAAGCAGGAAGCATCCCCACGTTTTTTTTTCAGAAAATGGGGGGGGGGGAGAGGGTGAGGGGGGGGGGAGAATTGAAATCGGCTCTGTCCATCTGTCCGTCACACTATCTCCTCCTAAACAGTAGGACAGAAATTCAACAAACCTGTTCTGTCAACGTCACACAAATTCTGTCCGTCACACTATCTCCTCCTCAACAGTAGGACAGAAATTCAACAAACCTGGTAGTTATGATCACCACATGACAAGAAGATGCAAAAGCAGTGCCATTTTGGCCCCGCGCACTGGGCAGGGTCAAACGGTCAAATACCGAAAATATGCAATCACGGGCAGATTTCAGAACATTTTTAAAGGAAACTTTATATACGCAATCAACATTGGGAGACAAATGAAATATGTAACGATTTTTGGATTTGACCCCCAGTTCATTCCCGCAAGGGGTGAGGACTTAAGAGTCAAAATGGGGGGAAAAAAACAAAATTTCATATTGGGTTATTCCTGGTGGAATACTTTGCCATCTTTCAATCAACTTTGCTTCAGGTGGGAAGCATGGGGATTTGTGATGGTGGGCCTTCGACTTCACACTAGTTTACATATTTTGCAAGTTGCAAGCAGGTGGAAAATTGAAATACAGCAAAATTAATACTATATGTTATTTTGGGTAATTCATGTTGATATAATTATTATATTGTGGTGGGCACAAGGGACAATAATTCCGCGCACCAGTGGGTGGCGCAAGCGTCCCGGCGGGGAGCTGAAATGCATGCCCCGCCTTTTGGCCGATCGGCCACGCCCGGGGGCAAGGCGTGGCCTCGGGACATATATGCGGGCTCTAAGCTCGAGCCCGCCCAGTGCTGACGTTCGAGCTCTTAATAAAGACTCTTGTTTGTACCAACGCGTTGTGGCCTACCTCTCTGGCAATCGAGTCGTGTGTGCACAGCACCACACTGGTGACCGCGATTGGTTCAGCCGTTGCTGATCCCCGAACGCGCCATGGCTACCAACGCCATCGCAATCAAACTCCCGGAGTTTTGGGAGGCGCAAGCCGGCGTTTGGTTTGTGCAAGCCGAAGCTCAATTTCAACCTCGGGGCATCACGGCAGATGAGACCAGGTACTACCACGTGGTTGCCGCCCTCGGGCCCGGCACTGCTGCCCGCGTCGTGTCCATCCTTCGGCGCCCGCCGGGCGACCACAAGTACGAGGCCCTCAAACGTCTCCTCCTCGCCACGTTCGGGCTCATGGAGGCCGAACGCACCGACCACCTCCTGGACCTTCCCGCCCTCGGTGACACACGACCATCCATCCGGATGGATTTCATGCTGTCCCTGCTGGGAGACCAGCCCCCGGATTTCTTATTCCGAGCACTTTTCCTACGCCAGCTACCTGTACAGGTACGCCTCGCGCTGGCCGGTTCCAAAATAAAGGAACCCCACGCCCTGGCTGGAGAGACTGACAAGTTTTTTGCGGCCTGCGACAGGCGGTCGGTTTACGGTGCTGCCGTAGTGGACCCCGGTGCAGAGGCTACAGCGCCCCCGGCTTCCCTCGTGGCCGTGGCTGCGCCCCGCCCACGACCGCCGCCGCCACCACCACCGCCGTCGGCACGGCCGCCGCGGCCGCCACCGCCGCAAACCTGGTGCTACTACCATTACATGCCAGATTCGGCTGCAAGGCTAAAACGTGCCGCCCGCCATGTTCTTTTGATGGGTCGGGAAACGACCAGGCCGGCGCTCATTTGCGGCCCTGAGCGTCGGCCATTCCGGCAGCCTCCTGTTCATCATGGACACCTTGTCCAGGCACCGTTTCCTTTGCGACACAGGAGCGCAGGTAAGCGTCCTCCCTGCCTCCGCATCCGACAAGCAAGCCGTGGGCCGGGGCCCCGCTTTGCTTGCCGCCAACGGTACACCCATCCGCACATTTGGGAAGCGTTGCCTCTCACTGCGGTTCGGAGGGCAGCGCTTTCAATGGTCGTTCGTCACCGCCAGCATGCCAATGGCCCTGCTCAGTGCGGACTTCCTATGTGCGCATGGCTTGTTGGTCGACGTTAAGCGCAGACATCTCGTCCAGGCCGAAACCTTCAGCTCGCTCGCTTGTTCGCTGAGCGGCTCGTTGAGCAGCTCGCTGAGCGGCTCACCGAGCGGCTTGCCAAGCGGCTTGCTGAAAGGTGCCATCCCGGCGAGGTTAGTCTGCACGCTTCCGGCAGCGGACGAGTTTACCCGCCTCCTCGCCAGTTTCCCGGCCCTCACGCGGCCCACCTTCTCAGCGGTGGCCGTCAAGCACAGGGTGGAGCACCATATCCCCACGGTCGGGCCGCCGGTCTATGCCCGGGCACGCCGACTCGAACCCACGAAGCTCGCCATGGCGAAAGCGGAGTTCGCCACGCTGGAACGGCTGGGTATCGTACGGCGCTCAAACAGCGCTTGGGCCTCTCCGCTGCACATTGTGCCGAAGCCCGGCGGAGGATGGCGGCCGTGCGGTGACTACCGCCGGCTCAATGATGCCACCACTCCCGACCGCTACCCGGTCCCGCATATCCAGGACTTTTCCACCCGGTTGGCAAACACGACCATGTTCTCCAAGGTGGACCTCATCCGGGGCTACCACGAGGTCCCCGTACGACCGGGCGATGTCCCAAAGACAGCCGTCATCACCCCATTCGGCCTCTTTCAGTTCCTGCGAATGCCTTTCGGGTTGAAGAATGCGGCCCAGGCGTTCCAACGGCTCATGGACAGCGTCTTGCGCGACTTACCTTTCATCTATGTCAAACTGGACGACATCCTAGTCGCAAGCACGTCCCGGGAGGAGCACCTGCTCCACCTCCGCACGCTTTTCGAACTCCTGGGCCAGCATGGTCTGATCATCAACCCCGCAAAGTGCCGTTTCGGCATCGTCACCATCGACTTCTTGGGGTACCGCATCAACAGGCACGGGGCCGTCCCTTTACCGGCCAATGTGGAGGCGGTCAGGGAATTCCCGCACCCCGGCACGATCAAGGGGCTCCAGGAGTTCCTGGGCATGGTAAATTTTTACCACCGCTTCGTGCCCCACGTCACCCAGCTCTTCCGCCCCCTGCACGAGGCCCTCCGGGGCAAGCCGGGCAAAGGTGACATCGCCTGGTCGGAGCAGATGGCCGCGGCGTTTGCGGGCGCAAAGCTGGCCCTGGCTAATGCCACCATGCTGGCGCACCCGGTGCCCGATGCACCGATCGCCCTCACCACCGACGCGTCGGACTACGCGGTGTGCGCGGTGCACGAGCAGTGGGTGCGTGGCGCTTGGCAGCCGCTGGCGTTTTTTAGCTGGCAACTTCGCCCGCACGAACACCGCTGCAGTACCTTCGACCGCGAGCTGCTCGAGCTCCACCTGGCGGTCCGACACTTCCACCATCTGCTAGAGGGCCGCCCGTTCACGGCTTTCGTCGACCACAAGCCCCTTGTGTTCGCGATGGCCAAGGTCGCCGAGCCATGGTCGGCACGGCAGCAGCGTCACCTCTCTGCCGTGTCCGAGTACACGATGGACATCCGTCATGTGGCGGGTAAAGACAACCCGGTGGCGGATTACCTTTCCCGGTCCGTCGCGCACGCGGTCCACCTCGGGATCGACTATTCCCGGATGGCGGAGGACCAGACCGCTGAGCCTGGCGTCCAGGCCTTGCGAACCGCCGTTGCGGGCCTCCGCGTCACCGAGGTGCCGTTCGACGTCGTGGGCGCGGCCCTCCTGTGCGATGTCTCCTTCGGCCGGCCTCGCCCCATCGTGCCTGCTGGCTGGCAGCGCCCGGTTTTCGACGCCATCCACGGCCTTTCCCACCTGGGCGCGAAGGCCTCCCAGAAGCTCGTCGCGGCGAAGTTCGTCTGGCATGGCCTCAGGAAGGACGTCCGCAACTGGGCCAGGATGTGCCTCGCGTGCCAGTGCACAAAGGTCCACCGCCACACCCAGGCACTGTTGGCCCCGTTTACGGTGCCCGAGCGCCAGTTCGACCACGTACACGTCGACTTGGTGGGACCTCTGCCCCCCTCGCGGGGGTTCACCCACCTCCTCACCATGGTGGACCGCACCACACGGTGGCCGGAGTCCGTGCCATTGGCGGCGACGTCTGCGGCTGATGTGGTGCAGGCCTTCATCGCCACTTGGGTTGCCCGGTTCGGTGCTCCCTCGGATATCTCGTCCGACTGCGACCCCCAGTTCACCTCGGAGCTCTGGGCGCGGTGGCGCAAGGGCTCAGTGTAAAACTGCACCGCACCACGGCCTACCACCCCCAGGCCAATGGCCTGTGCGAGCGCTTTCATCGCTCGATGAAGGCCGCGCTCCGGGCCAGCCTCCGCGACGGCAGCTGGGCCGACAGGCTCCCCTGGGTCCTGCTGGGCCTCAAGACGGCGCCCAAGGACGACCTGCGCATGTCCTCGGCGGAGCTAGTTTTCGGGCAACCACTGCGGGTACCGGGCGAATTTATCCCCGACTCCACGGCTCCTTGGTCCGCGGCGCAACAGCGCTCCACCCTGCAGGAGACCGCCCGGAGGTTCGCCCCGGTGCCGACGGCACACCACGGTTGCCCGTCCTCCCACGTCGCCCCGGAGCTTCGCACGGCAGAGTACGTCTTCGTCCGGCACGACGCCCACCGGGCACTGCTACGGCTCCCGTACGACGGGCCCTTCCACGTGCTGGAGACCGGGGACAAATACTTCACCGTCGACATCGGCGGTGCCCCGGATCATATCTCCATGGACCGCCTCAAGCCGGCCCACCTCAATCTGGACCACCCCCCGCAAGCAGCTCTGCCTCTGCGTCGAGGCCGCCCCCCGGCGGTCAGACCCCCGGCACCCCCCAGCCCCGCTACCCCCCAGCCCTGCACGCATCGCCAGGGGGCGTTTCGGCCGGGTCATCCGGCTACCCCGCAAACTCACCCTTCAGGTGTGCGGGAATTCTGGGGGGGGGGGGGGGGCGTGTGGCGGGCACAAGGGACAATAATTCCGTGCACCAGTGGATGGCGTGAGCATCCCGGCGGGGAGCTGAAATGCATGCCCCGCCTTTTGGCCGATTGGCCACGCCCGGGGGCAAGGCGTGGCCTCGGGACATATATGCGGGCTCTAAGCTCGAGCCCGCCCAGTGCTGACGTTCGAGCTCTTAATAAAGACTCTTGTTTGTACCAACGCGTTGTGGCCTACCTCTCTGGCAATCGAGTCGTGTGTGCACAGCCCCACACTGGTGACCCCGATTGGTTCAGCCGTTGCTGATCCCCGAACGCGCCATGGCTACCAACGCCGTCGCAATCAAACTCCCGGAGTTTTGGGAGGCGCAAGCCGACGTTTGGTTTTTGCAAGCCGAAGCTCAATTTCAACCTCGGGGCATCACGGCAGATGAGACCAGGTACTACCACGTGGTTGCCGCCCTCGGGCCCGGCACTGCTGCCCGCGTCGTGTCCATCCTTCGGCGCCCGCCGGGCGACCACAAGTACGAGGCCCTCAAACGTCTCCTCCTCGCCACGTTCGGGCTCATGGAGGCCGAACGCACCGACCACCTCCTGGACCTTCCCGCCCTCCGTGACACACGACCATCCATCCGGATGGATTTCATGCTGTCCCTGCTGGGAGACCAGCCCCCGGATTTCTTATTCCGAGCACTTTTCGTACGCCAGCTACCTGTACAGGTACGCCTCGCGCTGGCCGGTTCCAAAATAAAGGAACCCCACGCCCTGGCTGGAGAGACCGACAAGTTTTTCGCGGCCTGCGACAGGCGGTCGGTTTACGGTGCTGCCGTAGTGGACCCCGGTGCAGAGGCTACAGCGCCCCCGGCTTCCCTCGTGGCCGTGGCTGCGCCCCGCCCACTACCGCCGCCGCCACCACCACCGCCGTCGGCACGGCCGCCGCGGCCGCCACTGCCGCAAACCTGGTGCTACTACCATGCCAGGTTCGGCTGCAAGGCTAAAACGTGCCGCCCGCCATGTTCTTTTGATGGGTCGGGAAACGACCAGGCCGGCGCTCATTTGCGGCCCTGAGCGTCGGCCATTCCGGCAGCCTCCTGTTCATCATGGACACCTTGTCCAGGCGCCGTTTCCTTTGCGACACAGGAGCGCAGGTAAGCATCCTCCCTGCCTCCATGTCCGACAAGCAAGCCGTGGGCCGGGGCCCCGCTTTGCTTGCCGCCAACGGTACACCCATCCGCACATTCGGGAAGCGTTGCCTCTCACTGCGGTTCGGAGGGCAGCGCTTTCAATGGTCGTTCGTCACCGCCAGTGTGCCAATGGCCCTGCTCAGTGCGGACTTCCTATTAGCGCATGGCTTGTTGGTCGACGTTAAGCGCAGACGTCTCGTCCAGGCCGAAACCTTCAGCTCGCTCGCTTGTTCGCTGAGCGGCTCGTTGAGCAGCTCGCTGAGCGGCTCACCGAGCGGCTTGCCAAGCGGCTTGCTGAAAGGTGCCATCCCGGCGAGGTTAGTCTGCATGCTTCCGGCAGCGGACGAGTTTACCCGCCTCCTCACCAGTTTCCCGGCCCTCACGCGGCCCACCTTCTCAGCGGTGGCCGTCAAGCACAGGGTGGAGCACCATATCCCCACGGTCGGGCCGCCGGTCTACGCCCGGGCACGCCGACTCGAACCCACGAAGCTCGCCGTGGCGAAAGCGGAGTTCGCCACGCTGGAACGGCTGGGTATCGTACGGCGCTCAAACAGCGCTTGGGCCTCTCCGCTGCACATTGTGCCGAAGCCCGGCGGAGGATGGCGGCCGTGCGGTGACTACCGCCAGCTCAATGATGCCACCACTCCCGACCGCTACCCGGTCCCGCATATCCAGGACATTTCCGCCCAGTTGGCAAACACGACCATGTTCTCCAAGGTGGACCTCATCTGGGGCTACCACGAGGTCCCCGTACGACCGGGCGATGTCCCAAAACGGCCGTCATCACCCCATTCGGCCTCTTTCAGTTCCTGCGAATGCCTTTCGGGTTGAAGAATGCGGCCCAGGCGTTCCAACGGCTCATGGACAGCGTCTTGCGCGACTTACCTTTCATTTATGTCTACCTGGACGACATCCTAGTCGCGAGCACGTCCCAGGAGGAGCACCTGCTCCACCTCCGCACGCTTTTCGAACTCCTGGGCCAGCATGGTCTGATCATCAACCCCGCAAAGTGCCGTTTCGGCATCGTCACCATCGACTTCTTGGGGTACCGCATCAACGGGCACGGGGCCGTCCCTTTACCGGCCAATGTGGAGGGGGTCAGGGATTTCCCGCACCCCCGCACGATCAAGGGGCTCCAGGAGTTCCTGGGCATGGTAAATTTTTACCATCGCTTCGTGCCCCACGTCACCCAGCTCTTCCGCCCCCTGCACGAGGCCCTCCGGGGCAAGCCGGGCAAAGGTGACATCGCCTGGTCGGAGCAGATGGGCGCGGCGTTTGCGGGCGCAAAGCTGGCCCTGGCTAACGCCACCATGCTGGCGCACCCGGTGCCCGATGCACCGATCGCCCTCACCACCGACGCGTCGGACTACGCGGTGTGCGCGGTGCACGAGCAGTGGGTGCGTGGCGCTTGGCAGCCACTGGCGTTTTTTAGCTGGCATCTTCGCCCGCACGAACACCGCTACAGTACCTTCGACCGCGAGCTGCTCGAGCTCCACCTGGCGGTCCGACACTTCCACCATCTGCTAGAGGGCCGCCCGTTCACGGCTTTCGTCGACCACAAGCCCCTTGTGTTCGCGATGGCCAAGGTCGCCGAGCCATGGTCGGCACGGCAGCAGCGTCACCTCTCTGCCGTGTCCGAGTACATGACGGACATCCCTCATGTGGCGGGTAAAGACAACCCGGTGGCGGATTACCTTTCCCGGTCCGTCGCGCACGCGGTCCACCTCGGGATCGACTATTCCCGGATGGCGGAGGACCAGACCGCTGAGCCCGGCGTCCAGGCCTTGCGAACCGCCGTTACGGGCCTCCGCGTCACCGAGGTGCCGTTCGACGTCGCGGGCGCGGCCCTCCTGTGCGACGTCTCCTTCGGCCGGCCTCGCCCCATCGTGCCCGCTGGCTGGCAGCGCCCGGTTTTCGACGCCATCTACGGCCTTTCCCACCTGGGCGTGAAGGCCTCCCAGAAGCTCGTCGCGGCGAAGTTCGTCTGGCATGGCCTCAGGAAGGACGTCCGCAACTGGGCCAGGACGTGCCTCGCGTGCCAGTGCACAAAGGTCCACCGCCACACCCAGGCACTGTTGGCCCCGTTTACGGTGCCCGAGCGCCCGTTCGACCACATACACGTCGACTTGGTGGGACCTCTGCCCCCCTCGCGGGGGTTCACCCACCTCCTCACCATGGTGGACCGCACCACACGGTGGCCGGAGTCCGTGCCATTGGCGGTGACGTCTGCGGCTGATGTGGCGCAGGCCTTCATCGCCACTTGGGTTGCCCGGTTCGGTGCTCCCTCGGATATCTCGTCCGACTGCGACCCCCAGTTCACCTCGGAGCTCTTGGCGCGGTGGCGCAAGGGCTCAGCGTAAAACTGCACCGCACCACGGCCTACCACCCTCAGGCCAATGGCCTGTGCGAGCACTTTCATCGCTCGATGAAGGCCGCGCTCCGGCCCAGCCTCCGCGACGGCAGCTGGGCCGACAGGCTCCCCTGGGTCCTGCTGGGCCTCAAGACGGCGCCCAAGGACGACCTGCGCATGTCCTCGGCGGAGCTGGTTTTCGGGCAACCACTGCGGGTACCGGGCGAATTTATCCCCGACTCCACGGCTCCTTGGTCCGCGGCGCAACAGCGCTCCACCCTGCAGGAGACCGCCCGGAGGTTCGCCCCGGTGCCGACGGCACACCACGGTTGCCCGTCCTCCCACGTCGCCCTGGAGCTTCGCACGGCAGAGTACGTCTTCGTCCGGCACGACGCCCACCGGGCACTGCTACGGCTCCCGTACGACGGGCCCTTCCGCGTGCTGGAGACCGGGGACAAATACTTCACCGTCGACATCGGCGGTGCCCCGGATCATATCTCCATGGACCACCTCAAGCCGGCCCACCTCGATCTGGACCACCCCCCGCAAGCAGCTCTGCCTCTGCGTCGAGGCCGCCCCCCGGCGGTCAGACCCCCGGCACCCCCCAGCCCCGCTACCCCCCAGCCCTGCACGCATCGCCAGGGGGCGTTTTGGCCGGGTCATCCGGCTTCCCCGCAAACTCACCCTTCAGGTGCGTGGGAATTCTGGGGGCGGGGGGGGGGGGGGGCGTATGGCGGGCACAAGGGACAATAATTCCGTGCACCAGTGGATGGCGTGAGCATCCCGGCGGGGAGCTGAAATGCATGCCCCGCCTTTCGGCCGATCGGCCACGCCCGGGGGCAAGGCGTGGCCTCGGGACATATATGCGGGCTCCAAGCTCGAGCCTGCCCAGTGCTGAAGTTCGAGCTCTTAATAAAGACTCTTGTTTGTACCAACGCGTTGTGGCCTACCTCCCTGGCAATCGAGTCGTGTGTGCACAGCACCACAATATATATATATATATATATATATATATATATATATATATATATATATATATATATATATATATATATATTTATAGCCGGCGAAGCCGGTGTTGTGAATGAACACGTACGTATTATGTTGAAAAGCCCGATTTTGCTAGATCCCTTGAGAATTTCGAAGCTTTGACACACCAATTCGCTTCATGGAGGCCGCCATCTTGCGGATGCGGACGTTTGTATAAAGAATTGAGAAAAAGTTCAATCGGAGTTTGTTTCACCCATCTTTTTTGAATCACAATCTTATGCACCTCTAATTTGTAATTAAAATACTTTAAGACCAACCTTGTTCCCCGGGCCCGCACGGGCCCTGGTTATCTTCAACGAAAATCGTCACCAAACACCGGAACCAATGAGATTCGAGCATTTGAAAAAGTATTTCAAAAAAGCTGATTACCGTTTCGGAGGCTGAAAACGGCGTCAAATATTCTAAAATTGACGAAGAATTATTTTTTATAAATCTCGCGGCCGTAGGGGATAGTTTTTCATGGCCGGAAATATCCTAAGTTGAGACGGAATTCACCGAATTAATCAAGAAGGAAATTTTATAAATTTTAATCTCATCCAGAATGCAAATGGTGTCATTTTGAATGAGGTACGGTACCTACTACATCTACCTACTACCAACTACCTAACCTACTGATGCCATAGTGATGGGTAAAATAGTGGCAAGAGGCTTTGGCTTCGCCGGCTCATTGCGGCTTTGCAGTAGGGTACTAGTATATATATTGCTACGTTTGTGAGGGTAAAGAAAGAAATACCTTAGGAACGTTAGACATGTGTAGATTAGAATGCTCCATGTGCCATGAAAAAGCCATCTCGATGTACGTAAGTAGGCCGTCTGTCCGGGTAAGAGCGTTTGCATGTCGCCATAAGGGGCGTGGCTTTGTGCTAATGAATTCTAGGGCTTAAAGATTAATTCCCCAGTGTGTAATTTGCCTCCTGTGGTCTTCCCTTCGGTTTTATTACACTCAGCTGGCCAGGCAATGGACTCATTCGCTCACCATGCCACCAGGGCCAATAGAAACAGCATTTCCCGATTGGCAAGGAAATCTCGACATCATCCGTACATTCCCGAACGATGACTGGACTCCGCGTCCCGACGACTCATAACAAAGAGGCCATGCCCCAGCCTTCGTGATCGGTGGAGGTGCGATGGGATAATTGAGCAGCGCTCGATGATTGGACAGAGTATGACGTCAGCGTCAAACATCGGAGAGCCAAGGGAAAAAGATGCCATCTCACCATCTTGGTCTCTTCTCTTTTGTGCTGGCTTTCAGCGATCAATGAGGATGGCTGCTGCGTGCCTTTTGCTCTCTCATCTCTTTGTACTGCCGTTTGTTAGAGGCGGTCGCATCTATCTTCCTCTTTTTGTCTTGGACGCGCTGGGAAACGGCGGCGTCTCAGGCTGTGTCCGTTCGTGAAGCTTTGGATAGTGGAAGGAGGAGGAAGAGGAAAACGTCTCACTCTTGCTAGTTCTCTTGCCTCGGTCACGCGATCAAACGGTCGTTTTTTTTGGCCTCGTATGCTCCTGTGGTGACGTTCCTGAGCTTTGGTGGAACTTTTGCGATCGTGAGGAGGAGAAATAAGTCAGCAGTTTGCGGAGATCTTGTCGGAAGGAGACAAGAGCGGGAGAGGACCGGCCACACGAAACCCTTCCCATTTGTGGCGACACGGAGAGGAGCTTCGCGCCATCATGTGCATCTTCCCCGCCTGCGACTTCAGGCTACTTTGGGCTGCTTACTTCATTCAGCAGCCTCGTTTGAACAACAACGCTAAGTGCCTGCACTATAAACACCATTTTATTTTCATTTTCTTTTATTTCTCCCTGTGTCTGTAATTGAGTCCACATGGAGTTTTTGCTATTAGTTTTTTACCTCAACATTTTTATTGTCTTTGCATTTATTTTCATTAAATCATTGTTTGTTGAATTTTACTTTTCTTGTCTTGTTTCGTTTCTGTGTTTGTGGGTCGACTCATCAAACCCGTGTCGGTCGCCCGATCAGGTAAGACTTCGAACCTTCCCACGAGCGCCAGAAATAATCCCGCCAAGTTTGAAATACGCCTCGGAGTTAAAGCTCGTTCCAGTCATTCGTCCTCTTGGGGTGTTAACCCTGTGGACGCGACTATATATATATATATATTTATATATATATATATATATATATATATATATATATATATATATATATATACACAGCTTATTCTAACCACTAACTGACTGAGTGATATTCATATTCGGTACCTTTCGGGTGACATAGAGAGCTGAAATTGCGCGTGCCAACAGACATCGAAGCCAATACATCAGGGAAAAAAAAAAATCACAGAACCATCAGAAAGTGTCTATGAATGAAAGTTTATGTGAAAAACCGTAACGGTGTCCATAAAAAAACAAAAAACCCTCAATCAATATCTATCATGTGAAAATTGTAATTTCTATAACTGTAATCCGTGAAATAAAAACCAAAATTGATATCTAACCACAGGAGGTGGTCGGTGATGCTTGCCTTTAATCATAAAGCTTCTATTTATGTGTCCAGGTATGAAGCATGGTTCGTCATTGCTTACAATGTGTAAGCATACCCCACTAGTGTATATGTTATGCGCCATCGGTAGATTTGCACTATCGACCAATCGTAGATGGCGCAGGCATCATTTTGCGCCATCAATGGATGTGTAGCATCGCTGGATAACGCAGCGCCATCGATCGATTTGCTTCTGGAGGGGAGGGAGAAATGGTAGGCATTGCTTGTAGGAAATATCGATCAATATCCAACCCTCGATCTGTCGATAGCGCACATCTGCCGATGGCGCATGTCATATCATATATACTGTATATATATATATATATATATATATATATATATATATATATATATATATATATATATATACATACATATATATATATATACAGTCACGTGAAAAAGTAAGTACACCCCATGTAAAGTTTTGACTTTTTCAACATATTTCAACATACAGCTATTTGATCTTCATTTCAAAAATATTGATAGATAAAGGTGATCTAATATAACAAATATCATGAAACATTTACATTTTGTAGTCCATTGTATAATTTAAATAAACATAAATGCAAATTTTGCATGTGAAAAAGTAAGTACACCCCTACATTTATCACTACTTCAAATACCTAATATTAAAATCAGGTGCACCAGCTCCTGTACAAATGATTGGAACATCGTTGGAGAGGATCTTGGAGGAACCTGTCTGATTTAAACCTCAGACATTTAGTTTGGTTTGCTCTTTGTTGTTGAAATGTGCGGAATCACCATGCCAAGACCAATAGAGCTCTCTGAGGCCTTCAGAAAGAAGTGTATACGTGCCTATGAGTGTGGGAATGGATTTAAAAAGATCTCCAAACAATTTGAAACCAATCATTCGACTGTCCGGAAGATCATCTGCAAGTGGAGAAGATTCTAAACAACTGCCAACTTGTTCAGGCCAGGCCGCCCCAGCAAGTTCAGCCCAAGAGCAGACCGCAAGATGCTGAAGGAAGTTTCTCAGAACCCCAGAATGTCATCACGGGACCTGCAGGTAGCTCTTGCCACTGTTAATGTCAAAGTGCATGAGTGTCCCATTAGAAAGAGGCTGCACAAATTTGATCTACATGGGAGGTGTGCCAGGAGGAAACCTTTGCTGTCCAGAAAGAACATGAGGGCAAGACTAAAGTTTGCCAATGAACACCTCGGCAAAGACCAGCACTTCTGGAACAATGTGCTCTGGACAGATGAGTCAAAGGGAGAGCTATTTGACCACAGTACCAGAAGACATGTTTGGCGAAAACCAAAGACAGCATTTGAGCACAAGAATCTGATACCAACTGCAAAGCATGGTGGTGGAAATATTATGGTTTGGGGCAGCTTTGCTGCATCATGGCCTGGGCAGCTCACCATCATAGAATCCACTATTAATTAATTCTTCTTTCTACCAGACGGTGCTTGAAGATAATGTGAGGCCTTCTGTCGGAAAGTTGAAACTCAACCGAAGGTAGACCTTGCAACATGACAATGACCCTAAACATACCAGTAAATCCACCAAGGAATGGCTGAAAAGAAAGAAATGGAGGGTTTTGGAATGGCCAAGTCAAAGCCCGGATCTAAATCCCATCGAGATGTTGTGGGGGGATTTGAAACGAGCTGTGCATGCAAGAAACCCCTCAAACATCGCACAGCTGAAAGAATTCTGCATGCAGGAGTGGGAAAAAATTTCTCCCAGTCGATGTCAGAGTCTGTTAGACAGTTATAAGAAACGCCTACTTGAGGTTGTTTCTGCCAAAGGGGGCAATACCACCTATTAGAGCCAAGGGTGTACTTACTTTTTCCACATGCGAAATTTGCATTTATGTTTATTTATATTATACAATGGACCACAAAATGTAAAGGTTTCATGATATTTGTTATATTATATCACCATTATCAATCAATATTGTTGAAATTAAGATCAAATAGCTGTATGTTGAAATATGTTGAAAAAGTCAAAACTTTACATGGGGTGTACTTACTTTTTCACGTGACTGTATATATATATATATGTATGTATATATATATATATATATATATATATATATATATATATATGTATATATGTATGTATATATATATATATATATATATATATATATATATATATATATATATATATATATATATATATATATATATATATATATACAGACTTGGCATTTAATATGGAATATTTTTTTTGTGGGGGTGAACTTACTTTTCAAGATGACTTAGAACCAAAAGTTCATTGGAATTATGTTGAAATTATTCTAGATTTTGTTGATGTGACCTTTAAAAGAAACAAAAACCACATTTGACATTTCGAAGCAAATAAATTGATCCTTGAAAGTGATGTAAACTGATATCGAACTCAATTCACGGACAGTACTGTGTTAAACTTCTGTACGTTTTCCAGAAGTATCTTTTTATTTTGCACATTAGCCAATTTTTTTTTTAACAAAAACAAAAATTAAATTACGACTGAGATTACGGACAGTAAAATTACAGTTCAGTACTTCGTGTAACCCCCACAGGCATTCAGGAGAGCACGTACACATTGGGGCATGCTGTTCACAAGATTTGCCAAGGCTTGGACAGGAATTGCTTGCCATGCAGTGACAATAGCCTGCTGCAATTCACGCACAGAGGTAGGCTCCTGGTCCAAGTTGTCGATTTGACGCGTTAATTCTGCCCACAAGTTCTCTATCGGATTCATATCCGGGGACATGGCGGGCCACTCCATATGCTCTACACCACGGTCAGCAAGAAAGTGTTGGATCATGCGAGCACGATGAGGCCGTGCATTGTCATCTTGGAAGACAAAGTTTCCTCGAAAGGCTGCACGAGCAAATGGAAGCAATGTTTCTTCCAGAATGACCCTGTACTTGAACTGGTTCAGGTTTCCATTCAGAACAACCAGGTCAGTTTTGCCCCCTGCATGAAAAGCAGCCCAAACAGTCACCCCACCACCTCCAGCTTGGACTCTTGTCACTATACAATCTTCGTTGTGGGCTTCATGCACTTGTCTGCACACCCGGACGCGGCCATCTTGACGATAGACCAGAAATCTAGACTCGTCACTGAAGGTCACGTGATTCCAGTGTCCTGGTTGCCATTGACGGTGCTCTCTGGCCCACTGCAATCAGCGCTGGCTGTGTTGTCTGGTCAGGCGTGGCTTTCTCAGGGGACGCCTGGCACGGTAGCCTGCTTGAACCAGTCGTTGGTTGACTAGCCTTCTGGATACAGGCACATTTGTCAGTTGCTGCCACTCAGCCCTAAGCCGATTAGCTGACTTGGTACGGCCATTGCAGACTAACCGGTGCAGCTGGCGATCATCTCTCCTTGTGGTTCTGCGTGGATGTCCTGGCCTCGGTATTGGAGTAGGGACACCCCTCTGAGCATTTCGTTTCAGGATCTTTGACACCTGACCTTGAGTGATGCCATACTGCCGAGCAATAGCACGCTGTTTCATGCCAGCATTTCGTAAAGCCACCACTCCATGACAAACAGCATTGTCAAGTTGACGGACCATCTCCAGAGGAAGCGGCAATAACTTTTGTAGACATGCAGCAGTTGTTTTCCACTAATACAGAACGCAACAACCCTTATATACCCGATTGTGAAGCCAATCGTCAAATGTACCTGTCTTTACATTTTGTCACGCCACCTGTGATATAATCCTATTATTGACTTCTTGCTGCGAAACATGGACAATCAGTGACATGGTTCTTTCAACAAAGACATCACCGAAGGGTAAAATAAACCACCACATTGATATACTGAGTTCAGAAAGAAAATCCAAGTCAAGAACAAAATAATATTCCATATTAAATGCCGTCTGTATATATATATATATATATATATATATATATATATATATATATATATATATATATATATATATATGTTTGTGTGTGTGTGTGTGTGTGTGTGTATTGTTGTAGGAATGCCTTCGAAGGGGTAACTTTGCATACTGCATTTATTACCCTCGTTGGACTTGGTCCGAGTTGTTGTTAGGGTTAAAGTTGTTTGTTGTTGTTAGGGATACAAAACTTGAACTGTTTAGCCTAGCGGACATTATGCATCGTTATGCGTATAGCAAGTTGTTGTGTTCCTGCCGATCATGTGTGTCTAAAACCGCTTTCCCTTGACGCCTTTTCCTGGTAAATCCTTTTGTAATTTGTCTTAAATGTGCTTTTAAATGATCAGACAGTCCATCAGCATGAGTTCAGAAGGGAAAAGCCACCATGATGACCAAAACCGTGCCATCAAGGAGGGTTCAAGGTCATAGCGGGATGCCCTAACCACAAACTGGGCCTCGGACCAATGACATCCGTGCGGGTTGGGCTAGTTGCGTCACGGACAGAGGGTGGGGGCATAGCAGATAAAAGAAGAATGCGAACCATGGGGGAAGGAGATACTCCGGAACCTGACGGGGAAATCTACGAGCAATCTCCTGGGGTCTCTCCACAGCATGAGACGCAACCTGCTCACAACCTATCTCCACCAGCCCACACCACAGGCAATGCCCTGACCTGCCCTCCACTCGTACTGACTCCTGCTTGCAGCACGAACTGTTTCCTGCCAGTGCTGCATTTCACCTGAGTCAAGGTGTTCTTCTGGTCCTTCTTCTGTGGAATGTTTGAGGCCTTTAAGGACAAAAATAACTAAAACAGCACTCATAGAGAGCATAGTCTTGCCTCACGTGTTCATTCTGAACAAAGATACCATTGCTAACTGAACACGCTACTATTATGGCCTACTGCTATTGTGGACCATATACCGATATACCCGTATCATTCATGCACCCTATTGTCACATAGTTTCTTAGCATGGGTTCTGAACGTCATAAATTTAATTATTCATTCACATCGGGTCATAAATCAGATATATGAAGTTTCAGATTTTTTGGGATAAAGTATTAAATTCAACCAATTATGGCTGGAATACCACTTCAACGATCATGCCATCATTATCACCGTATATACCCCATGGGAAGTTGATGACATATGCTAAATTTAATTTTCTTTGTTGAGCAGTTTTGCAGAAAATGATGTTCATTGTTGTTCCTTTAATCCAAAATGGCTGCCATACCGTATGACCTGCGACATCAGAGTTAGCAATAAAATATTCTCTATAGCGAGGCCCTCCTTTGTTTGAAGTTTCACATCGAATTGGTTGCAGGAAAAAACATTTTAAAAGTGAAAATATATTGATGCTGACACTTCGTACAATTGTTACTATTTACACCCATGACGTTACTCACTCAACTCTCCAGCCCTTTGTGCTCTCTGTCCTTTTCAGAGTCATGGCCTCACATAGTGGTTGACACCAGATGTAATAGGTTTGGGTTAATGGGGGCACAAAATATCACAGTAGGTGTAGGGGGTGACTTGAGATGTAATAGGCTTGGGTTAATGGGAGTACAAAAGATCACAGTAGGTGTGGGAGATGACACGAGATGTAATTGGTTTGGGTACATTCCCCAAATCCAGAATCCCTAACTCACCTCCACTCATTTGTTCCTCTTTTGCTCACCTATGGATTCAACTTCCACATTCCCTTCAATGTCATTCTTCCCTTCAGGTCTTCAAGACAGTTGTTCAACATCATCTCAGATCATCCCCCATTCAAAATCATGATCTTTTCTACCCTCGTTAACTCTCCCAAAGCCCAACTCTTTCCAACATTCCCATTTTCCTTCCTCAGTGTTTGCTTTCCCCTACCCCTCATTCCTTCCCATATCCCTCAATTATCCAAGTCTCCATCTGTTTTGTCCTTTGTTTCTCTAGATTTTGTCCTCTGTTTTGTCCCCCCCCCCCCCTCCACCCCCCACCCCTTGCTCCTTTTGTCCCGATGCGTGGTCCATTCTGTGTTCTAGGTCCTCCACGAGCCTCGACTTTGTATACAAAAAGACAAAAACAAAACTGAGCGTCCTGAGTGTCAGCATTAGTTGGTGGAAGTTAAAGATCCCGCTGTGTCATTTGTGGAGTAGGTGAGGCATCGCCGGCACCCTGAACAAATTACAAATTCCTGCCCTAACCGACATGGGGCACTGCATCAGTGGCACAGCCGCATCCTCAGCCAATGATTCTACCCTCAGGATTGTGCTGCATATGGACGAAGACGAGGGGAAGGGAGGAGGTCAAATATTGCATATGTAATATATCGACATCCCCACACTGAAACCGAGTTTACGCATTTCATGTAACCACGAACATAAAACACACTGTCCCACCATTACGAGTTACCCAAGGGAAGATCAGTTGCACATCGTCATTCACCTCGGGTGAACCCGATGGGAGGTTTTCCACTGCATTGAGCGGAAACCGAGTTCACATCACTCACAAGGCGAGTGGACTGCCCCCACCCCCCTCCCCCCCCCCCACCAACCCACGCCCACCCTCACCATTCCATCCTGCTGTGTAATTTGCCATCCACAGCCATTAGGCAGCCCGTAAATCAAATAACCCAGACAGAATGCCTCTCAGTAATTACTCAATAAGAGTTCAAATCCACAGCCTCTCCAGTTGCATTCGTGACTTGTACATCGTGCGCCATGTTATCCCTTCTTCCTTGCCCAAGGTGCCCAAGGTGTAAGGGATTCAATTCCATAGCGGCCTGCAAATCGTGCGCCCTTTTGGAAACAACAGCAATTTGTGGAACTGGAAGGAATGCCTGAGCCTGAGCCTTTGGTAACGGGTGGGATTGGGGTAGGGGGCGGGGGGGGAAGAGTTGGGGGGGGGGGGCGGTGCTGGAAGACCTCGATCGACTGGCTTGTAAATAAAGTGTAAATATGTGCGGATGGGTTGTCAAAATATTCGCCATATGTACGTAATAGGTAGATTATTCTTAATCTGTTGGCAGGGGTCGCGTCGAGGACTATTTTATTAATTCATATGCAGCTTGTGGCTGCATCATTTTCTGGAAGCGTGGCTGTGCTGCTGATGCAGTGCCCCCTGTTACCAGTAAGGCCGCCCTCGAAAGGATGGCAGGCTGAGTCAACCCACCTAGTGTTATTTAACGGCAAGACAGGGGCTCGAACTCAAGACCCTAATATCTTTTTTTTAAACAATAAAAAAACAGCCATCTTACCACCTTAACCTCAAGCCAATTTGGGTTTCTACACCCATAACATTGCAGATGGACAGTCGGCTTAAAGGGGACGCTCCAGGTTGCAGTTATAAAATATAACCTGAATTGTGTGTTACATAGAGTTATTCGTGTGAACAAATAAATGGTATTCTGTGCGAGGTGAATTTTGAAAGAGCCAATTTAAGTCCACGACGTCATTGGCCTCTTTTGAACAATAACGCCATTTAATTATTCTGTACCTGCAGGTCACAGATCTGGAGAGTGGGGGATTTACCGGACACCCACGAACCCCTTGAAAGTCAAGGTCCAATCATATAGCAGAATATTATATGTATATATATATATATATATGCGGGGCTTGAGACCCCTGCCCCCCTTGTGTCCTTATATTGTTTGACCAATTACCAAATATAAACCAACCATGTTTGCTTTGCTTAAAAATATCATATCCTTTAGATCCTTTGAAACCCTGCTTTTCCCTTTAAAAGACTTACTTTGCCTGTCATGTATCTCAAGGATGATATACTTTGTGTGACTTTTTATAGCATGTCTCTTACTGTCGAAATATCCTTTTGGAACTTACTATATCCTTATAAAGAATTATATGTCTTGTAAAAGCCAGGCCCTGATGGTATTATCCTTCACTCTGTGAAGACCAAACCGTATCTTCCCAGTCCCCCTTAACTGTGCTAGATCACTTTTCATGTTTGACATTTTAACGACTTGCTGAACTTTCCCTCAATTAACTGGTTTCTAGAGAATCGTCAACATGGTTGACCCATGAGTGACACCGAAGACCACTCCAGCCTTCTCTTTGTCTTGAGCTAAAAACCACACCCCAATATTCCCTTTATAAAGTGAAACTCGACCGAATTATTTTAGAGCATCATGTTGGAATCCTGGTCCTTGTGGGCCTCAGTTTAAGCATTTTGCTTTCCACAAGCTTGTGTGTTTGATGAATCAAATAAATATCTCAGTTGTTCCTTCTCTCAATCATGAGTCTTGAGTCCTAAGTCATGGATCCATCATATATATATATATATATATATATATATATATATATATATATATATATATATATATATATATATATATATATATATATATATATATATATATATATATATATATATATACTGTATATGTACTGTATGTATATATATATATATATATATATATATATATATATATATATATATATATATATATATATATATATATATATATATATATATATACAGTGGAACCTTGACTTACGAGTTTAATTCGTTCTGTGACCGAGCTCGTAACTCAAATTGCTCGTTTCTCAAATCAAATTTCCCCATTAAAATGCATTGAAATGCTATTAATCCGTTCCAGCCCGCCAAAAACCACACCAATTTTTTTTTAAATATACAGTATATATAAAAATATCTCGCGCTTTATATTTCACCTGTATGCAGCATACAAGTTGGCAGGATGGCCTGGACTGGAGGTACGCACACTTGACTCTAAAGTCTAAACTGTCCAGCCTGGGTTTGAATCCCGACCCAGCTATAACCTGTTATGGGTGAATCACAGGCAGGGTGATTCATCAATGTGTGTACCGCTAAACTGGGCGCCCCGTTTGCGTCCCATTAGTTGTTGGATGTTAAGGATCTCACCGTGTTTTCCACAAAGAGAAGGCGAGCTATCGCCGGCACTCTGAACAAGTTGTGGCCTGGCATGCTCTTCTCCTCTGCCGTTATATACGTCCTCCTCGGCACCTCGCTCATGTTTTTCGACGATTGCGTGTTTTATATCCAAGCACAAGTTTTATATAAAACACGACGATTGCGTGTTTTATATCCACAAGTTGTGGCCTGGCATGCTCTTCTCCTCTGCCGTTATATACGTCCTCCTCGACACCTCGCTCATGTTTTTCGACGATTGCGTGTTTTATATCCAAGCACATCATCCTCTTCTTCTTCTCAGTACCGTGTTTTCCACAAAGAGAAGGCGAGCTATCGCCGGCACTCTGAACAAGTTGACGGCAGAGATACTGCACTTGCACGGCAAGATAACCACGTGACCAGAACCCACCTGGTGGCGTAAACTCAAAATAACCAACATGCGAAAACAAAAATGCAGCGCTATACGACAGAGATACTGTACTTGCACGGCAAGATAACCACGTGACCGGAACCCACCTGGCGGCGTAAACTCAAAATAACCAACATGCGAAAACAAAAATGCAGCGCTATACGACAGAGATACTGTACTTGCACGGCAAGATAACCACGTGACCAGAACCCACCTGGCGGCGTAAACTCAAAATAACCAACATGCGAAAACAAAAATGCAGCGCTATACGACAGAGATACTGTACTTGCACGGCAAGATAACCACGTGACCAGAACCCACCTGGTGGCGTAAACTCAAAATAACCAACATGCGAAAACAAAAATGCAGCGCTATACGGCAGAGATACTGTACTTGCACGGCAAGATAACCACGTGACCGGGTGGCGAAAGCTCGTAACTCAGATCTCGGCTCGCATCTCAAAGCAATAAACCGCCCGAGCGACGGCTCGTATCTCGAAAAACTCGTAAGTTGGGGCACTCGTAAGTCAAGGTTCCACTGTATATATATATATATATATATATATATATATATATATATATATATATATATATATATATATATATATACAGTGGGACCTCTAAATCCGAATTTAATTCGTTCCAGCGGCAGTTCGGATTGGGAACAGTTCGGAATTAGAAACTATTTTCCTCATAAGAAATAATGGAAAGTGAATTAATCCGTTCCTGGACCCCAAAAACCCATTATCAAGACACTGTTAACTGCAAATACACATGATTCAAGGTAAAATAAGATGAGTAATTGCCCTAAATATCTAATAATAATAATAACAAAAAAAAGAAATAAATGTACTAACATGAAAATAACTGCATTTACCTTAGTGGAGAGTTCTGATGGTGCATGTGGAAGCTGGAGAGGAGGAAGGAGGGAGAGGGTTTTATTGCTTGGAAGGTGAGGCACCTTCCAAGCTAACATCAGATGACTGTGCTTCTGGTGTTTGCTCTCTTTGTCTCTTAACACCACTTGTAGAGGGTTGGGGCTCACAAGGCTTGCTTTCTTTAGAGAACCACCTCTCCAAAGTTGCCTGGTGTTGGCGACTTTTCTTAACTTTTCAAGTTAATGCTCCTGTTAACCACTGCTTTATTAGGGTGCCACTTTTCAACAATGGCCTGTGTTTTAGACCAATGGAAGCACAGTTCTCTAATTTCAGCACTGGAAATATGAACGACGCTCGCGGCGGGAAATATGAACGACGCTAACACTATGTTGGCGGTTCGGTTATAGAAATACATTCGGAATTAGGGACAAAATTTTCTCGAATTTACGGTTCGGAATTAGAGTAGTTCGAGATGAGGGGCGTTCGGAATTAGGGGTCACTACTGTATATACATATATATATATATATATATATATGTATATATATATATATATATATGTATATATATATACATATATATATATTTATATATATATATTTATTTATTTATTTATTTATATATATATATATATATGTATGTATATATATATATATATATATATATATATATATATATATATATATATATATATATATATATATAGTATATACATACATATGACTGGCTCTGGCAAAAGCAGACAATTGGGGGGAAAAATCTAAATTGAGATTGTGATATCCGATTCCCCATGCTTTTCCCTTTCATGTGATATATACATTATGTTAATTGGATGAAAATTAACGAAGTTATGGTATTTTAATGACAATGATATTTTCGTTTGAACAATGGAGATAATTAGGTTCAAAGTTCACAATACAGTTCACACGCACAAAGAATGTGCACACGTAGAGCTTTTTATTCATACCAAACATGTATGTCAGGGATATCCTTCGAATTACGATGTATGGCTTGCAGTAAAACATCGAAATTTCACGATCTTCGTGTCTTTTTGACCGAGGAAATGTTTCAGCACATTTTGAGATCAATTTGAGCAAATTTGTAAATTTTAGATTCTTTGTCCAATTTCACAACTTTTCTGTTGTTTCTTGGAAAAATGTTTTGGTGCATAATAATCAAGAGAAGGTACTCTTTCTATCCATATAAAAATCTCAATTTGGTCCGTCTGGTCATATTTTGACTCTACCGCTTTTTCTCGCGAAGAGAAATGCCCCCAAGTGTCTGCTTTTGCCATATACAGACTTGGCATTTAATATGGAATATTTTTTTGTGGGGGTGAACTTACTTTTCAAGATGTCTTAGAACCAAAAGTTCATTGGAATTATGTTTAAATTATTCTAGATTTTGTTAATGTGACCTTTAAAAGAAACAAAAACCACATTTGACATTTCGAAAGAAATAAATTGATCCTTGAAAGTGATATAAACTGATATCGAACTCAATTCATGGACAGTACTGTGTTAAACTTCTGTACGTTTTCCAGAGGTATCTCTTTATTTTGCACATTAGCCAAAAAATTTTTTAACAAAAACAAAAGTTTAATTACGACTGGGATTACGGACAGTAAAATTACAGTTCAGTACTTCGTGTAACCCCCACGAGCATTCAGGAGAGCACGTACATGTTGAGGCATGCTGATCACGAGATTTGCCAAGGTTTGGACAGGAATCGCTTGCCATGCAGTGACAATAGCCAGCTGCAATTCACGCACAGAGGTCGGCTGCTGGTCCAAGTGGTCGATTTGACACATTAATTCTGCCCACATGTTCTCTATTGGATTTATATCCGGGGACATGGCAGGCCACTCCATATGCTCTACACCATGGTCAGCAAGAAAGTGTTGGATCATGTGAGCACGATGAGGCCGTGCATTGTCATCTTGGAAGACAAAGTTTCCTCGAAAGGCTGCACAAGCAAATGGAAGCAATGTTTCTTCCGGAATGGCCTGTACTTGAACTGGTTCAGGTTTCCATTCAGAACAACCAGGTCAGTTTTGCCCCCTGCATGAAAAGCAGCCCAAACGGTCACCCCACCACCTCCAGCTTGGTCTCTTGGCACTATACAATCTTTGTTGTAGGCTTCATGCACTTGTCTGCGCACTCGGACGTGGCCATCTTGACGATAGACCAGAAATCTAGACTCGTCATTGAAGATCACATGATTCCAGTGTCCTGGCTGCCATTGACGGTGCTCTCTGGCCCACTGCAATCGGCGCTGGCGGTGTTGTCTGGTCAGGCGTGGCTTTCTCAGGGGATGCCTGGCACGATAGCCTGCTTGAACCAGTCGTTGGTTGACTAGCCTTCTGGATACAGGCACATTTGTCAGTTGCTGCCACTCAGCCCTAAGCTGATTAGCTGACTTGGTACGGCCATTGCGGACTAACCGGTGCAGCTGGCATCATCCCTCCTTGTGGTTCTGCGGGGACGTCCTGCCCTCGGTATTGGAGGAGGGACACCCCTCTGAGCATTTCGTTTCAGGATCTTTGACACCTGACCTTGAGTGGTGCCATACTGCCGAGCAATAGCACCCTGTTTCATGCCGTAATTTCATAAAGCCACCACTCCATGACAAACAGCATTGTCGAGTTGACGGACCATCTCCAGAGGAAGCGGCAATAACTTTTGGAGACGTGCAGCAGTTGTTTTCCACTAATACAGAACGCAACAACCCTTACATACACGACTGTGAAGCCAGTCGTCAAATGCACCTGTCCGTACATTTTGCCATGCCACCTGTGATATAATCCTGTTGTTGACTTCTTGCTGCGACAATCAGTGACATGGTTCTTTTAACAAATAAATCACCAAAGTGTAAAAGAAACTCACCAGAGTGATATACTGAGTTAAGAAAGTAAACCCAAGTCAAGAAAAGAAAAAAAAAATTCCATATTGAATGCCAAGTCTGTCTGTATATATATATACATATATATATATATATATATATATATATATATATATATATATATATATATATATATATTGTTGCGGTTTTGTGTTTTTGCAATAAAGGTTAATTTTCCCCTCATAGTTAGTCACACTACAACATGTAGCCTCCTTTAAGCTCAGTTATTTCTTAGTAAGTGTAAGCGTAGACCTTTCCTATGTGTAGTTTTGCGTTGAGTAGAATAATGAGTTAGGTCTCCTTCCAATGCTTTATGCCGCATCGATGCTTTGGTTTTTGGCGCAAACTACCACGAGGCCAGGCTGACAAGTTGAGGCAGGCCGAAGGAAGGTGGGACAGGAGAAGTGGGAGTGACCGGTAAGCACGAGCCGCCAATCAGGGCTCGAAGGGAGTGGCTTAGCACTGCGTCAAAAGGTGTGGTTTTTAAACATTTGATGCGGGCTAAGGGCGTGGCAATATAACTCTTTTGCGCAAAGCCCCCACCTCAGTTATGAGCCGGGGTCCTCTGTTGAACAGTTCTGAGAGTGCGCGGTGTTGAATTGAGTTAAAAGTTAAATGCTCGGTTGAGCTTGAGGCAGATCCTCTGTTGAGTTACGAGGGTGAAAGCGTGTCGTTGATTAATCACGCTGTGAGGAACCATCGAGCCGGGCAAGAGACGCGCATATTCGCCTGCCTGCCTTTGTTTGAGATACGTGCCGCAAGGATCCCTCCTGCCTGCCTGCCTGCCTTCGTCAAGGGGCGTGCTGTGACCGCAAGAGGGCCACGCCGGGCGAGCTGTTCCTGAACAATGGAGCCGGCGTGTTCAGCGCATGAACCATCCTTCTTTCATTCCCCCTGTGAGTGTGAACGGGCCCGTTGTCTGGGTAATAAGCTAAGACTGTTTAAGTGCCTGCTCTGTGTCTCTTCGCCTTGTATAGCTGTAAATAAACCTGTGTTCTTCCTTCTATTTGATCGTTCCCATCATTTCCATCTATTGACTAAGCGTGGTACGAATTATAGCCCTCTAATCGGGTTCAAATAATAAGGCAACTGCACGGACCACGTGGTTCGCCATCCGCTCGGACGTACTCAAATTATGCGTGGTTCGTGCGAGACTTCATCCCCGCTTCCGCGGCGGCGTAGGTACTTAGGTACGTGCGAGAATTGTCCCGAAACCCTGTCCTGTGTCCGACCGGAAGTGGCGACTCGAGTCTCGCGGTTGCGACGACCCAAAAAGAACAAGCGGCTTAATCTCCCCTTGGTAAGGGAATGAGGGTCACGGCGGAAACCGTAACATTTGGTGTCCGGGAGTGGGATTGGGCCTCGAGTGCGCTTCACGCACTCGAAATTGCAAGCAAACTAAATTTAGTGTTACGATCCAAATTGTATTCGTACCATGGCTGGCCAAGGCGGTCAAATGCCGGTGGGGGTAGAAATAGAGGAGGAATTAATGACCCAGGACTCACAAGAGAGACAGTTGGTAATGGAGGAAGCCGAAGAGGGGGCGGTAGCTGGCGAAGAAAATGGCGGCGCCTCGCACGTGGCAGCGGCAGCCGAACCCGCTGTGCGAGCCGCATCTGGCATTGAATTGCTCCTAATCCAACTAATGGCAAAAATGAACACCCAAGAGGATAAAATGAAAGAACTGAGTGACAAATCCACCAGGGAAATGGGGGAAATGAAAAATGGATTGGAACACAAAATGGATTCCCAGTGTAACAAATACACCAAATAAATAAAAGAAATGGGGGACGACATTAGGCGTGGGTGGAACGAGGAGGTCGCATTGGTACGCAACGGGGTGAAGCGATGTGGGGAACGCGTGGAGAGCGAAGTAATGCGGAGCACAACTAAGTTGACTGGGGCTATGAAAATCGCGACGCGAGAGGAGGTGGTAGAAAAGCCGACAGTCGCCGAATTGGACAAAAAAATGTTTGGTGTCGTCGAAGAAATAATTTAAATTAAAGAAATAATTGGGGCCAAAGAGACGGTAGAAAAAGTGAGCAAGTCGTGGGAGAAAGAGATGGGATATGTACAAAGTCTGCATTTACACCGTGATGCCATGCTTGCTAACCCCAATAAAGGTTTACAGGTGCTGGCGAAGAAGCCGGGGAAGGAGGACCCCGAGGTGAGAAATAATGGCGCGAATGTTTTTGGCGCGAACGGGTTTTTGGCGCGCTTGGGAGAGAGATGATACCCGGGCGGTCGCGGAAGGTCCATTGGGCGGTGTACGAGGGCGACTGGCATGAAGTATGTGAGAGAGTGTGCACCGAGGTGTGAGCGAGAAAAGTGTGTGCCGGAGTGTGCCGGAGAAGAGTGTGTTATGGAGTGTGTAACGGGAGAGTGTGTTACAGAGTGTGTGACGGAGTGCACACCAGAGCGTGTTGCAGAGTGTGTGCAGGAGTGCACACCCGAGAGTGTAGAAAAAGAGGGTGCGATAACCGAGTGGGTTACAGAGTGTGAGGAAGAATGCACACCAGACTATGTGTGAGAAAAGTGTGTAACGGGATGTGTGAAAGGCGTGAGTGCACAGGAGAGTGCAGTAACAGAGTGTATGGGAGGCGCGGGGATGCCTGGGTGTGCGAGTGGGAGTGGGTCGCGAGTGGTGAGAACGCGGCTCAAGCATCGACACCGACCGGGGTAGCGTTTAGCGGGAAGGGTAGCAGACGCGAGCCCCCGGTGAGTGGTGTACAGCAGGGACCGGCGGGGATCGGTGCTGCGTCTGTCTCACAAGGACCGACGTGCACGATTCGTGCCGGCCCCCGCACTGTATGGTTGGTGCTGTGCCATGGCGGGAAAGGCAATCGGCGAGGTTCAAGGGGAGGTAGGAGATTTCGGAACCGTGCACCCCAGCGGGTGCGGTGCTCCGACCGTGGGCGGTTGGGCCATCGTGCGTGGGACAGCGAGGCTCCATGCAGGGATGGGGCCCTGCACCTCGGCCTGTCCATACCTCCCCCTTTGGATCGAAAATGCCGGACGGACACCCCATACAGGAGACCAACCACCCGCATGGATCGCTCGGCCCTCCGAGGCGGAGCCGTGACGACAATGTACATCCACTTGGTGAGGCTCGAGTGTAGTGGACTGATGAGAGTAGTGTACCCTACGTGGAGGAATGGTAGTTTGACCATTCCTCACACAGGGCCCATGAGCATTAGTTTAGGGGGATGGCAGTGATAGGCACATGGGGGTGCCAGCAATGGTTACCTCCATGGGGCACCGAAGCTAGCCAAGGGAAGGCTAGGATAATGTTCGGGAATTAGCAGACTGTAGAGACACAAGATTTAAGTAGTGACGCCTGTACTGTAGTGGGGACGTAGACAGTTTAGGTGGTTGATAATGCCGAAGGGAGTACATAGTGTAACGGGACGACGGGGAAGCACGAGTTTTAGGGGAAAACCAGTCAGATAGATGATGCTGTGTGTGTGAGGATTTGTGTGTTGAGAATAAACGGAGTTGTGTGTGGAAACAAATGGAATCGTGTTGAGGTGTATGGAAAGTAGTTTGCGAGGAAAGAGGTGTGCGAGACAAAAGGTGTGTGAGATAAATGGTGTACGAATAAGTGGTGTGCAATGCTTGGTGTGGGAATAAAAGGTGTGGAATGCATGGTGCGAAGGATTGAATGGGGGAAGAGTGGAACCCATTCACGAAAGCCCGGTGTGGGTAATGTAAAGCCAGGTAGAGGGCATAGGCAAAATTTGTATGGATATTGACACCTGTGGTGCAGGTAGTGGAAAGTAGTGTTTTTGTTGGGTGCATGAGTATGTGGAATGGCTGGGCATGTGGTTTAATTGGTGCGTATGGTTATTGGGGCACTCCGCCACTGGTAGTTTGTCGGCCAGGTGAGGCTGCAGGTAGGCTCTGGGAGCCGGTTAGGTTAGTGTTGAGTGGGGCCCGAGGATCCCAGGAGAGGACCCGGGTTGCCCAATGCCAAGGTGGGCATCAGGGGGTAAAGTGCCAGGAGGGGCCTTCCCCAGTTAGGGTAGTTGTGAGTGGGGCCCGAGGATCCCAGGAGAGGACCCGGGTTGCCCAATGCCAAGGTGAGCATCAGGGGGTAAAGTGCCAGGAGGGGCCTTCCCCAGTTTGGGTAGTCGCAGGAGCAGGTAAGCTCGGGTGGCGACTTCAGTGGTGGAGGTGCGCAGGTAGGTATACCTGCTGGTAGCACCACACGACCCAGCCCCAAAATTGTGCAAGGGCACAGAGAGAACATTTGTGGGAGTGAGACCAAAATTTTGGAGGGCACCAGGTGGGCAAAGGGAATTCGGGTTCTTAGAACCACATAGTTTAAAGAGGCCGATTGGCAGGGTACGACCCCGGGTAAGTTAAAAGTAAATGTCAGTAGTGTAGTTAGGATGAGAGAAATCCCTTCGCACCATCCACAGCCAGTCACCAAGGAGGACGAAGCTCCACACCGAGGCTCTGTGAAACTGTTTGGATGGTAAGACGCATCACGACGTAGGGTGACATTGTGTTGTTCCATTCCTTCCTTCCTGGGAGGGATTGGGAGACGAATTTGGAATAGAGAGGGATATGGGAGACAAGACGTAGAGACGAATTGTAAATACAAGGAGGGCTAGGGTAGTGTAAGCCGACGGTGGAGGGTACAGATGGATAGGGACGAGCCTGCTCTGCTCGCTCTTCCGCGCTCCTCGCATTGCATTACCTTGTTTTGCTGTGTGCCATTGCGTCCTTTCCGCTTTGCTGGTCGTGCTTTGTCTCTCCCCCAACCCCAGGACCATTTTGGAGGTGGAACTGTGCAGCACCATCGACCTGTGCAGCATCCCTGCGGCACCTTGCTACATCTGTGCAGCATCCCTGCTGCACCTTGTTACATCTGTACAGCCGAACTGCGCAGCACTTTGCTGCCGTATCCTTTTTTGTAACTTTGCTGCACCTGTGCAGCACTTTGCTGCCACAAACCCTTTGCTGCACTACACACACTATGGACCACAAGCTTTGTGGCCTTGCACCTCTGCTGTGCAGCACCTTGCTGCAACAACATCTGGCATCTTCGGACCACTTGTTTTGAGTGGCATTAATGTCATGCAGTCGGACCACATAAGGTTGGCCTTGCCTGGCAAAGAAATGAAATAAAAGCATTTGTTGTGCATTTTTATTTTGGTGTGCTCGGGATGAGAAGAAGTGTAAGTTTAAGTAGCCCTGAAGATCAAAAATGGCCTGTATGCCGGTCCGGGGGCTGGCCGGTTTAATATACAGTCACGTGAAAATGTAAGTACACCCCATGTAAAGTGTTGACTTTTTCAACATATTTCAACATACAGCTATTTGATCTTCATTTCAACAATATTGATGGATAAAGGTGATATAATATAATGAATATCATGACACATTTACATTTTGTAGTCCATTGTATAATATAAATAAACATAAACTGTCCGGTTTACTTCCGGTCTGGTCTGCGAGAGGACGCTGGCGTTATTTGTTCGCCACTTCTCCGACTGGGTCATTGTATTTAGTCTGCTTTTCTGGTGGTCGTGGCGGATTTTTGGCCGTTGGGTCTGCTCTCTACTCGGTCCCGGCTCTGCTCCCGGCTTTGCCTGCCCGGCTCTTCCACCGTTGCCTGAGGCCCGCTCCCGGGGTGTCTTACGCCTCTGCTACCCTTTGCTGTCTTGTTTGCGGCTGCGGTTGCGCGTGGACGTTGGCGGTTTGCCGCTGGAACACCACGAGGCCTAATAGCAGTGTTTTTTATGGTGGACTTCGTGAATGGCGAACTCGTCCTGCTCTCTACTCGGTCCCGGCTCTGCTCCCGGCTTTGCCTGCCCGGCTCTTCCACCGTTGCCTCAGGCCCGCTCCCGGGGCGTCTTACGCCTCTGCTACCCTTTGCTGTCTTGTTTGCGGCTGCGGTTGCGCGTGGACGAGGGCGGTTTGCCGCTGGAACACCACGAGGCCTAATAGCGGTGTTTTTGATGGTGGACTTCGTGAACGGTGAACTCGTCCTCGTCCCCTTCGCTCCTGCCTGGCATGGCTCTAAGGTACTCCGCCGCAAGGCTTCTTCTGCTCAACACTCACTCCACCCCATCATGCATCTCTGCAATCAAATACCACAGACTCCTGCGACGACCCAGATACATTCATCGAGGCTCCGGTCGCAAGTTTGTTTACTTACAAACAGGTCACTCCATTCCCGTACTCTGGTCAGCTCAGCGCACTCCCACTCATCGACTACGTCATCACAGCAACGCACATGATCGCACCTCCTGTCTGCAAACCCTGCCAAAATCACCTGAGTTCATCCCCACCGTACAAAGCAACATCAAGCTCACTCTGTTTAATACCTGGTCCCTCAACAACAAAAGCCACATCCTGAATCACTACATTCTGGACAATAAACTGGACTTTCTCTGTCTCACTGAAACCTGGCAACAACCTCTGGACTACTTCTCACTCAACCTCACTACACCCAATGGATAGTCATACATCAATAAACCACGCTCGAAGGGCCGAGGTGGTGGAATTGCCGTAATTCACCGACAGGACATCAAGACCAGCCTCATCTCCATCTCATCTGCTCCATCATTTGAACACCTGGCTTTTAAACTCTCTGGTCACACAGTCAGTCATGGCAGTCGTCTACCGCCCTCCCAAACTACACCCATCATTCCTGTCTGACTTCTCTTACTTTCTGACCCAGCTCTGTTCCTTCTCCCCCTCAATCCTCCTCCTCGGTGATTCCAATATCCACATGGACTCCACTGACTCCACAATAACCACTGACTTCACTGATTTACTCACCTACTTTAACCTCACTCAACATGTCAACTTTCCTACCCATAACCGTGGTCACATTTTCGACCTGGTCTGCTCTACTGGACTAATTTTGCACCATCTCTCTAGCTCCGACATCACCCTCTCTGACCACTTAGCCATCACTATGACCATCAACAACCCCACCCCAGCACCAAGGCATTATCGCATTATCAACTTCCGTAAGCTAAACTCTCTTTCACCTACCTCATTCTCATCCACCCTCTCTGAAAAAATATCCACTTCTCCCTTCATTGACCTCCACACCCCTTCTGACCTCACTGACTACTACAGCCACACTCTCTCCTTCTGCCTTGACGAGCTTGCGCCTATGAAAACCAAAACAGTTTCCTTCACCCATTCTGCTCCCTGGTTTACCCCCGAACTCCGCCTGATGAAAACTCGTGCTCGCCAACTTGAAAGACTCCGCAATAAAACAGGTCTCACAATTCACTCCCAAGCCTACAAGGACCACCTGCAGCACTACAAAGATGCCCTCTCCCGCGCCCGCTCCGCCTACTACTCTCAAATTATCCACTCTGGCTCTGGAAACCCAAAAGCAGTCTTCTCTACAATAAACAAACTCCTCAGCCCCCTGGACACCACCACCCAGTCATTCACAGTAGACAACTGCATCTCCTTCCTTTCATTCTTCCAAAGCAAAATTGACAACATCTACAACAGCTTAGCCACCACCGCACCTGCTCCCCCTCAAACCACCTGCCCCCCCCTTATCCTGCCAACCTCTGTCTCAGTTCTCCCCAGACTCCCCTACTGACCTCTCTGAACTCCTGATAGGAATGAAAACTGCCACCTGCACTCTGGACCCCATCCCCTCCAGCTTTGTCAAGGCCTCCCTTCCTGCTCTCTCTCCACTTATCACTGCAACAATAAACTCCTCCCTGTCTACAGGCATAGTCCCACCATCCCTCAAAATTGCTGCTGTTACCCCCATTCTGAAAAAACCTGGACTCAACCCTGACACCCTAAATAACTTCAGACCCATCTCGAACCTACCCTTTCTGTCAAAAGTTTTGGAACGCGCTGTAGCCACTCAACTCAAACATCACCTCTCTGCCAATAACCTGTATGAAACATTCCAATCCGGATTCCGCTCCAACCACAGTACTGAAACTGCTCTCCTCAAAATCACCAATGACCTTCTCCTCTCCTCTGACGCCGGCAACCTCAACATTCTCATCCTCCTCGACCTCAGCGCCGCCTTTGACACCATCAATCACACCATCCTCCTCACCCGACTTGAAACCACCTTTAACATTACCGGCACTGCCCTCTCTTGGATCAAATCTTATCTCTCTGACAGACGCCAGTTCATCTCAATCAATAACTGCAAATCCCCCACTGCTCCCCTCCCCCAAGGTGTCCCCCAAGGTTCAGTTCACGGCCCCCTCCTCTTCATCCTGTACCTGTCCCCCCTTGGTCACTTAATCCGCTGTCATGGTCTCCAATTCCACTGCTACGCCGATGACATCCAGCTTTTCATCTCCACCAAGTCAATCTCCACCGCCACCCACTCTATCCTGACAAACTGCATCACTGAAATAAAATCCTGGCTTCAAATCAACTTCCTCAAACTTAATAATAATAATAATAATACATTTATTTTATATAGCGCTTTTCAAGAAGCCCAAAGGCGCTTTGACAGAGTACAAAAAAACAAGTGCAAAAAGACAAAAATCAATAGGTAAATAATCAAAGCAAAAGGAAGGAGAAGGAGAAGAGATAGTCAGGGGTTAAATGCTGTGGGTGAAATGTTGAATGCAGTGTTGAACAGGTGGTTCTTGAGTGATGTTTTGAATGTGGTGAGTGAGTAGGAGTCCCTGATGGTGTGAGGTAGTGAGTTCCAGAGGGTGGGAGCAGCGATGGAGAAGGCCCTGTTCCCCCAGGATCTGAATTTGGTCCGCATGGGGGTGGGGGGGGGGGGGGGTCAGGAGGTTGGTACCAACAGAGTGGAGGTTGCGGGTGGGAGTGTGTCTGGAGAGGAGGTCAGTCAGGTAGGATGGGGCCAGGTTATGGAGGGCTTTGTAGGTCAAGAGGAGGATTTTGTACTGGATTCTCTGGGGGATGGGGAGCCAGTGAAGCTTGTAAAGGACGGGGGTGATGTGGTCACGGGTCCGGGAATGGGTGAGTAGACGAGCAGCGGAGTTCTGAATGTATTGGAGTTTATTGGTGATTATTGAGGGTGAACCAAAGAGTAGCACTGTTGCAGTAGTCCAGACGGGAGGTGATGAAGGCGTGGATGAGGGTTTCTGCAGCCGTGGAGGAGAGGGATGGACGGAGACGGGCGATGTTTTTCAGGTGAAAGAAGGCCGTCTTTGTGATCTGTTTGGTGTATTTGTCACAGATCTCACACTTCACTCCCAAGCCTACAAGGACCACCTACAACACTACAAAGATGCCCTCTCCCACGCCCGCTCCGCCTACTACTCTCAAATTATCCACTCTGGCTCTGGAAACCCAAAAGCACTCTTCTCTACAATAAACAAACTCCTCAGCCCCCTGAACACCACCACCCAGTCATTCACAGTCGACAACTGCATCTCCTTCCTTTCATTCTTCCAAAGCAAAATTGACAACATCTACAGCAGCTTAACCCCCACCGCACCTGCTCCCCCTCAAACCACCTGCCCCCCCCCCCCTTATCCTGCCAACCCCTGTCTCAGTTCTCCCCAGTCTCCCCTACTGACCTCTCTGAACTCCTCATTGGAATGAAAACTGCCACCTGCACGCTTGACCCCATCCCCTCCAGCTTTGTCAAGGCCTCCCTTCCTGCTCTCTCTCCACTTATCACTGCAACAATAAACTCCTCCCTGTCTACAGGCATCGTCCCACCATCCCTCAAAATTGCTGCTGTTACCCCCATTCTGAAAAAACCTGGACTCAACCCTGACACCCTAAACAACTTCAGACCCATCTCCAACCTGCCCTTTTCTGTCAAAAGTTTTGGAACGCGCTGTAGCCACTCAACTTAAACATCACCTCTCTGCCAATAACCTGTATGAAACATTCCAATCTGGATTCCGCTCCAACCACAGTAATGAAACTGCTCTCCTCAAAATCACCAACGACCTTCTCCTCTCCTCTGACGCTGGCAACCTCAACATTCTCATCCTCCTCGACCTCAGCGCCGCCTTTGACACCATCAATCACGCCATCCTCCTCACCCGACTTGAAACCACCTTTAACATTACCGGCACTGCCCTCTCTTGGATCAAATCATACCTCTCTGACAGACGCCAGTTCATCTCCATCAATAACTGCAAATCCCCCACTGCTCCCCTCCCCCAAGGTGTCTAGAACTGCCACTTTAAAACTGCTGGCAGTAATGACCGGTTTACTCGCACCCACGACTATGATAAATCTGAAATAATCATCATTGGCCAAAAAACGCTCACCAAATCCATCCATAACTTCGCCCTCAACATTGACGGTTTCCCAGTATCCACCTCCCCTCACATCCAGAATCTTGGCATCATCTTTGATCAAACCCTCTCCTTCGACAAATACACTAAACAAATCACAAAGACAGCCTTCTTTCACCTGAAAAACGTCGCCCATCTCTGTCCATCCCTCTCCTCCACGGCTGCAGAAACCCTCATCCACGCCTTCATCACCTCCCGTCTGGACTACTGCAACAGCCTCCTCTATGGCTCACCCTCAATAATCATCAATAAACTCCAATACATTCAGAACTCCGCTGCCCGTCTACTCACCCATTCCTGGACCCGTGACCACATCACCCCCGTCCTTTATAAGCTTCACTGGCTCCCCATCCCCCAGAGAATCCAGTACAAAATCCTCCTCTTGACCTACAAAGCCCTCCATAACCTGGCCCCATCCTACCTGACTGACCTCCTCTCCAGACAAACTCCCACCCGCAACCTCCACTCTGCTGGCGCCAACCTCCTGTCCCCCCCCCCCCATCCAGACCAAGTTCAGATCCTGGGGGGACAGGGCCTTCTCCATCGCTGCTCCCACCCTCTGGAACTCACTACCTCACACCATTAGAGACTCCTCCTCACTCACCACATTCAAAACTTCACTCAAGACCCACCTGTTCAACACTGCATTTAACATTTAACCCACAGCATTTAACCCCTGACTATCTCTTCTCCTTCTCCTTCCTTTTGCTTTGATTATTTACCTATTTATTTTTGTCTTTTTGCACTTGTTTTTTTGTACTCTGTCAAAGCGTCTTTGGGCTTCTTGAAAAGCGCTATATAAAATAAATGTATTATTATTATTATTATAAATGCAAATTTCGCATGTGGAAAAAGTAGGTACACCCTTGGCTCTAATAGGTGGTATGCCCCCTTTGGCAGAAACAACCTCAAGTAAGCGTTTCTTTTAACTGTCTACCAGTTTCTGACATCGGCTGGGAGAAATTTTTGCCCACTCCTCCATGCACAATTCTTTCAGCTGTGCGATGTTTGAGGGGTTTCTTGCATGCACAGCTCGTTTCAAATCCCCCCACAACATCTCGATGGGATTTAGATCCGGGCTTTGACTTGGCCATTCCAGAACCCTCCATTTCTTTCTTTTCAGCCATTCTTTGGTGGATTTACTGGTATGTTTAGGGTCAATGTCATGTTGCAAGGTCCACCTTCGGTTGAGCTTCAACTTTCCGACAGATGGCCTCACATTATCCTCAAGCACCCTCTGGTACAATGAAAAATTCATCGTGGATTCTATGATGGTGAGCTGCCCAGGCCCTGATGCAGCAAAGCTGCCCCAAACCATAATATTTCCACCACCATGCTTTACAGTTGGTATCAGGTTCTTGTGGTCAAATGCTGTCTTTGGTTTTCGCCAAACATGTCTTCTGGTACTGTGGTCAAATAGCTCTGCCTTTGACTCATCTGTCCAGAGCACATTGTTCAAGAAGTGCAGGACTTTGCCTAGGTGTTCATTGGCAAACTTTAGTCTTGCCCTGATGTTCTTTCTGGACAGCAACGGTTTCCTCCTGGCACACCTCCCATGTAGATCAAATTTGTGCAGTCTCTTTCTAAAGGTAGACTCGTGCACTTTGACATCAACAGTGGCAAGAGCTACCTGTAGGTCCCGTGATGACATTCTGGGGTTCTTAGAGACTTCGTTCAGCATCTTGTGGTCTGCTCTCGGGCTGAACTTTCTGGGGCGGCCCGGCCTGAACAAGTTGGCAGTTGTTTGGAATCTTCTCCACTTGCAGGTGATCTTCCGGACAGTTGAATGATTGATTTCAAATTGTTTGGAGATCTTTTTAAATCCCTTCCCAGATGCATAGGCATCTATAACCTTCTTTCTGAAGGCCTCAGAGAGCTCCTTTGATCTAGGCATGGTGATGCCGCACACTTCAACAACAAAAAGAGCAAACCAAACGAAATGTCTGAGGTTTAAATAAGACAGGTTCCTCCAAGATCCTTTCTAACGATGTTCTAATCATTTGCACCTGAGCTGGTGCACCTGTTTCTAATTTTAGGTATTTGAAGTAGTGATAAATGTAGGGGTGTACTTACTTTTTCCACATGCGAAATTTGCATTTATGTTTATTTAAATTCTACAATGGACTACAAAATGTAAATGTTTTATGATATTTGTTATTTTATATCACCTTTATCTGTCAATATTGTTGAAATGAGGATCAAATAGCTGTATGTTGAAATATGTTGAAAAAGTCAAAACTTTACATGGGGTGTACTTACTTTTTCATGTGACTGTATATGTCACATGTAAAACTAAAGTTAATTTTGCATGTCATTCTCCAACCGGTCGTTTCAGTTGTTGGGTTCGACTCGGGGACGAGTCTGACGAGGGAGAGGGGTAGTGTTGCGGTTTTGTGTTTTTGCAATAAAGGTTAATTTTCCCCTCATAGTTAGTCACACTACAACATGTAGCCTCGTTTAAGCTCAGTTATTTCTTAGTAAGTGTAAGCGAAGACCTTTCCTATGTGTAGTTTTGCGTTGAATAGAATAAAGAAAGTTAGGTCTCCTTCCAATGCTTTATGCCGCCTCGATGCTTTGGGTTTTGGTGCAAGCTACCACGAGGCCGGCCTGACAAGTCGAGGCAGGCCGAAGGAAGGCGGGACAGGAGAAGTGGGAGTGACTGGTAAGCACGAGCCGCCAATCAGGGCTCGAAGGGAGTGGCTTAGCACTGAGTCAAAAGGCGTGGTTTGGAACAGTCGATGCGGGCTAAGGGCGTGGCAATATAACCCTTTTGTGCAAAGCCCCCACCTCAGTTATGAGCTGGGGTCCTCTGTTGGACAGTTCTGAGAGTGCGCGGTGTTGAATTGAGTTACAAGTTAAATGCTCGGTTGAGCTTGAGGCAGATCCTCTGTTGAGTTATGAGGGTGAAAGCGCGCCGTTGATTAATCGCACTGTGAGAAACCGCCGAGCCGGGCGAGAGACGCGCATATTCGCCTGCCTGCCTTTGTTTGAGATACGTGCCGCAAGGATCCCTCCCGCCTGCCTGGCTTCATCAAGGGACGTCCTGTGACCACAAGAGGTCCACGACGAGCGAGCTGTTCCTCAACAATGAAGCCGGCGCGTTCAGCGCATGAACCATCCTTCTTTCATTCCCCCTGTGAGTGTGAACAGGCCCGTTGTCTGGGGTTTTAGCTACGACTGTTTAAGTGCCTGCTCTTTGTCTCTTCGCCTTGTATAGCTGTAAATAAACCTGTGTTCTTCCTTCTATTTGATCGTTCCCGTCATTTCCATCTATTGACTAAGCGTGGTACGAATTATCGCGCTCTAATCGGGTTCCAATAATAAGGTAACTGCACGGACCACGTGGTTCGCCATCCGCTCGGACGTACTCAAATTACGCGTGGTTCATGCGAGACTTCATCCCCGCTTCCGCGGCGGCGTAGGTACTTAGGTACGTGCGAGAATTGTCCCGAAACCCTATCCTGCGTCCGACCGGAAGTGGCGACTCGAGTGCTGCGAGGATCCAAACAGAACAAGGGGCTTAATCTCCCCTTTGTAAGGGAATGAGGGTCGCGGCAAAACCGTAACAATATCTATATATATATATATATATATATATATATATATATATATATATATATATATATATATATATATATATATATGTATATATATATATGTATGTATATATATATATATATATATATGTATATATATATATGTATGTATATATATATATATATATATATATGTATATATATATATATATATATATATATATATATACATATATATATATACATAGACACACAGTATATATATATACATATATATATATATATATATACATATATATATATATATATACATATATATGTGAAGAAGCGGCTCTTCGTTTGCAAAAGAAGTCCACAAACAGTTTGAAAATGACGCAGCTTTATTAAAAACCAACTTATACAGATCTGGAGGAAGGCGAACATCGACAGCACGACTCGCCCTTGTGCCACGTTCAGACCTTCCTGGAAACGCATTGATTCTCATTCACTTAAATAGGAACACGTTTATCAGAAAATCTCCGAGAGAACAAAGGAACTACGAGAGTTCCTCCCACCGTTATCCCTAGCCCCCACCGTTATCCGCTCTGTCATTCGGGGGAGTGCAGCACGCACCGTCGAGATCCGGGCCAGATGTGTTTCAGGGCTCCGAGGTGACAGGAAATATAACTCACAGAAGAGGGAATCGCATTCTTTGGTTCCGTTAAGATCGTAAAGTAACTGAGTTTGTCTGATGAGTTCCAGGTGTGAAAGGCACCTTTGGTTCACCTTTCTCATTTTTAAACACAAACTGAAGCATGTTTATTGTAATTCAGGCGCCGCTATGGTTATATGGAATATAATTAATGTTTTTTAAGTTTATATCTGCAATCCGAGCATTCTACTTGAAACTACACATTCCACGCGCGTATAAACGTCCGCCAGCCCGCGGCTTGAGGCGCCATGCGGAATGAATGGAGAGAGTTTATGACCGGGCTTATCTTGCAACAAGAGGGCACACGGAGGACGAGCCATCCGTCCAGCACGAAATGCATCGAGTACTTTCCCATTTATACTAAAGAGGAGCGGAAAGCCCTTTATTCACTTCTGAAAATAGCATATAAGCAACATTAAAATCATAACATATTATTCAAGACGTCTTATACAGAATTTTTAGCAATAACGAATCTACGACTTGACATTCCTTCCTCTTGTCTCGTCGAGACAAAGTATCTTAAGAGACAACGTGCCACATCGGGCTTTATTGAAATTTAATTGTGTAATGCGGGTATCTCCCAAGGGCATATCGTGCGCCCAAAGCGCCTCGCCCGTGCATTTGGCGAACGTGTCGTGCGGTGCGTGCTTGGAACCTGAGGGCTCAGAACATGAAAGTCCATTAACGTTTCGGATCCACAACGAAGGCGTCTGGTCCAGATGAGGTTCTGCCCCGCCAGAGGGCCAGCCACCTCCCCTGCGGAACTTGCTCCCCCCACCCTTTGCAGACTCAGTCCTTGCAGATCTTCGAAGTTAATCAACGATCATGCCCATGAGGTCCCTCACGTGTTGCTGTTCTGGGGAATACATAATATTGTCAGTATCTTGTGTCTCAATTTCCTGGTCAGGGTACAGAGCGTAAAAATCCGATTCACTTGAAGCATTTGAACTTAATACATATGAAGCAAAGAGAGGAACTTCCTTTATGTCAAAGTCTCCCTTGGGCGCCTGGTCGGCTTGCGGGTCGAGGATATCTACGTCGGGTCCCTCGACCGCCAGGCCCAGCGTCGCAATCAGATCCATAGTTGGGTTGAAAGGGGGCGTGCAGCTGTCAGCTTGTAATACATAAGCAGCGTTAGCCAGTACACGCAAGGGGTTTATAGCACAAGTATCACAGTCATCACATACACCGTTACAGGCAGCAGCCAGTTCCCACATGGGATCCACACAAGTATCACAGTCGTCACAAAATTCAATACAATTTTCTGGAGCGTTGGTCGCAACTGCCTTGTTGAAGGACCCGTTCAGGTCGACGGCCTCTGTGGTCAGAGCCATAGTCGTTGTCGGCGGCTTCTTCACTTTCCATCCTGTAAAATACTTTCTCATACAGAGGAGGACTAGAGATTTCATTAGTGCCCCCCAAATTACTACCCCGATTATCACAGCCAGTGCGGTCAATAACCACTTCACTATGGTGCCCGTCCATCCCCGGAACCAGTCAGTGAGCCAGCTAAATGTATAAGAATTTTCGCGCGCGATCCGATCGATCGTCAGGGCGTGGCTAGTTTCCCTTAGTCTCACTATTGCGGCTGACACTCCTTCAGATGGATCGGGTATGTAAGTGCAACATTTTCCCTCTATAATTCCGCATACCCCTCCTTTCTCTGCCAAGAGCATGTCCAAAGCCACCCGATTCTGCATCACCATTGTACGCATGTGAATCACCGTATCCAATAGTATGTCATGAGCCGTAGCGGTGTCGTTTGCCACCTTTTCTAGGGCCAAAGCCAATTTATCTATCCGGAAACTATCCATGACTGTGCCCGCTCCTGGGAAGAAGAAACCAAACACCTTTTCCCATAGGCTCCCGTGTAGTTTAGTGGTTCCATCTTCGTTCATGACTGACCTCTTATAACGCCTGTCCAAGGACTTTGGGTCTAGCTCATCCAGTATCTCAACGTCAGGAAGGACTGAACCCAGATAACATGTGCCCCCCCAATTATTTGGTAAATAGGGGTAAGCCTTGTCGCCGCATATAAACATTGTCCCATGGGGTGGGACCAGGTGGGTGGATAAGCACCGGAGTCCCTTTACCACCCCATTAATCCTACTAACCCCCCTAGAGAATGTTATAGCCGTTATGTTGTGGTTGTGTTTATCTTGCAGTACTATTCGTAATGTAATCCCTGAGCTCCCTTGTCCCAGCTTCCCGGGGAGAGTGTAGGCGCATTCTGATTCTCCCATACGCAAGTGGCCGGAACCCTGGAGACAGACCCTCCCTTTCTGTGGTTTGACCCAGACGGGGGCAGGCCTCTCGGCCACATGGGCAATCATTGACGGGCGATAATTAAATTGTCGATTGCAACTCTTGCCGTTGTCAACCCCTTCTCTTTCCAGCGTGGTGACTAAACATGGGGAATCGATAGGTTGTGAGCAGAGGTCATTGAGGGACAAGGGTAGCACTATCATGTGTATTCCTGTGGTGCCTGCTTGGGGAAAGTGCATGCACGACCAGCAGTGTGTCCTATTTTGAATTGTTGCCACCTCCCTGGCCACTTTCCAATATGTGTTTTCCCCCCTCTTTGGGGCCTTATCCTGGGGGTGTGGCGTGAGTATGTATTCGATGCATGGTGTGTGTTTAGTTTCGCCACTGGCCGCTCCTGGGGTCCAGACGCTGCACCGGACCTGCATAGTCATGCCTTTCTCTAGGCGCGTGCGTGTTTGTAGCTTAAAATCAGGGGTTCCCCATTTGTATCCTGGTTGGGCCAAGGTCTCAATGCTAGCTTGCCCGTTTTCCCGGAACTCTCGTTGCTTTTGTAGTACCATGCCAACGCGTCCAGGCCCTGCCGACAGTGCTAGCCATCTTACGGCTACCCAATTTGTGTACAGGGTTTTTTGTTCAAAACATGGTAGTGATACTCTTTGTCCCCATGTTACGGTGAGGTGTCGGGTTCCGTTATCGCATCTATTGGGATCGGGGCTTCCCCTAGCTGCTGTTATTTGAATCAATAGTATCATACCTATGATTAGGCCCATCCTTACTGTGGTTGCTGTGGTGTAGTGTCTGGTGCTTGTATGGCCAACTTACAGTGCGTGGCGTGGATCCACGAAGTCTTGCCCTCGCAAAAGACTGCCGTTGGTGTAGTCAGCAACACCTGGACTGGTCCCTTCCACCTTGGTTCCAAGGCGTTCTTGCAGGTGAAGTGCTCCACGAACACCTGGTCTTTTTCCTCTGGTGGAACACCTGGTCCACAAGTCTCCTGGGAACGCCTGGTCTACAGGTCTCCAATTCATAGATTCAATTCATTCAATTCATAGTTTCATAGAACACCTTTTCTCCAATTTCCTAATCCACTTTTTTCAAGTGGATCCAATTTTATCCAATATTCAATTTTTAAATTCAATCCCATTTAATTCAGTCCAATTCAAATTAAATTCAATCCTTCTCTCAGCATCCCATTACCTGTTTCCAACATCAATAAAAATAAAATTATAAAATAATAAAAATCAATCATCTCAAATCTCAAATCAAATCAAAAAAATCAATCAAAATCATAAAAATCAATAAAATAATAAAAATAAACGAAAATTACTTCAGCTAGAGTTTCAACTAGAATTAACACAAACAAACCACCATTAACCTCCATTAACACAAACAAACCACCATTAACCTCCATTAACACAAACAAACCACCATTAACCTCCATTAACCTCCCCCTATTATTTATTTATTTTCACGAATAAACAAATAATAGAAATAACCTGGTCTACTTCCAATTTCAATTCTGGTCAGTTCTGGTGTCTGGTCACACACAATGTTTTCCTCACCCACTGTGATTCGCTCAAAATAGATTCTCACTGTTATGTCTGAAATTCGTCTCATGAAAACCCATTCAAGAGTCCGGTGTAACAGACAGCCAAACACATAGACACGCCGAAGACCCCAGGGTACCCATCAAACTAGCTTGTCCCCAGATCCACAACACAGCGAAACATGTAACTTTACTAAAACTAGAACGGGCACTCGGTAGAGCGCATACCTTCGCCGCAGCTACTTTTGTTGCCAAAATAAAAGACTACAAGATCTGTGTAGCAAAGCCACACCTACGTTGTCATGCGGGAAGATTTGTTTCAAATTAAACCATTCTATCCCGCCAAAAGTTTGATATTGTAATCACATCCATGACCTTTTCATGACCTTGACCTTGACCTTTGACCCGATCGATTCCAAAATCTAATCAAATGGTTCCCGGATAATAACCTATCATCCCACCAAATTTCATGCGAATCGGTTGAATACTTTTTGAGTTATGCGAATAACATACACATACACACACACACACACACAGACATACAAATAAATACACAGCGATCAAAACATAACCTTCCGCTTTTGCGAAGGTGTCAATGATCACTTACTCATAACTAATACTCATAATAACTCATAATTACTTATGTAATTACTCATGCCAATACTTACTTAAAATAATGTAATATCCCAATCTTCACCCCCTATGCAAATCGAAGCACCCCGGACAATCCACAACCAATATCAACCACTGTAGCCGCCTTCCCGACTCCAGGCAGCCACACGCAGCCACATACATCTCCATCCACGTCACACAAGACAACAGCCAACGAGTGTGTCCACCACACAGAAACCTTTGGCAATGCAACAACCGAACTCCCAGACAACCAACAACAAAACCCAATCCATCTCCATGGCTCATCAAGCAGTTCCAACTTAATCCAGCTTCACATACCGATTTCCCCAAAAACTCGTGAAACTTCACCCCCATTCTGGAAAAACCCTGGACTAAACCCTGACACCCTAAATAACTTCAGACCCATCTCCAACCTACCCTTTCTGTCAAAAGTTTTGGAACGTGCTGTGGCCACTCAACTCAAACATCACCACTCTGCCAATAACCTGTATGAAACATCCCAATCCGGATTCTGCTCCAGCCACAGTACTGAAACTGCTCTCCTCAAATCACCAACGACCTTTTCTCTCCTCTGATGCCGGCAACCTCAACATTTTCATCCTCCTCACCTCAACGCCTCCTTTGACATCATCAATCACACCATCCTCCTCACCCTGTTTAGACCAGCTTGTGCCTATTAAACCCAAATCAGTTCACTCCCAAGCCTACAAGGACCACCTACAGCACTGCAAAGATGTCCTCTACTCCACCTACTACTCTCAAATTATCCACTCTGGCTCCGGAATCCCAAAAGCACTCTTCTCTACAATAAACAAACTAAATAAACAAATAAATAAACAAACTTTACAACGTGAACAAACTCCTCAGCGCCCTGGATACCACCACCTGTCATTCAGAGTAGACAACAGCATCTCCTTTCTCCTTTCTGGCATCCAAATAAAATTCTGGCTTCAAATCAACTTCCTCGAACTTAACTATGATAAATCTAAATTAATCTTCGTTTGCCCAAAACCACTCACCAAATCCACCCATAACTTTGCCCCCAACATCGATGGTTTCCCAGTATCCACCTTCCCTCACATCCGGAATCTTGGCATCATCATTGACCAAAACCCTCTCCTTTGAAAAATACACTAAACAGATCATAAAGACAGCCTTCTTTCACCTTAAAACATCGCCCGTCTCTGTCCATCCCTTTCCTTTCTGGTTCAAGATTACTCATTTTATTCAATTAATTGGAGCACGATGCATTTTTTTTATGAATTGTGATAAACTGATCATTTGAACACAAATTGAACAAAATTAATCGAACAAAACACTTCTATTAACTCGACATTCTTTTCACAGCACAAAGTTCACTTGAACATCCTTTTCCTGGATACTCCCTCTTTATTTTTATTTTTATTTATTATTATTTTTTTACAATAAAAATAACCTAGTTTTATCATCACATTTACAATTTTCATATTTCCACTCTCACCAGTGAATACAAATGGCACCGGTATGTAGACGTCACACGTTATCAAACTGTATGGTGTTGGGATATATATCATCCACTGGATCGTAATTTCAACCATGCTTCTCCACTTGCAACCCAAATATTTTCCATGATATAAATAAAATGAATTTTATGAATCTTCTCATTATTCGAAAGTTTACAAAATGTCCCAAATCTGTATATTATTTTCTACTGTGGTTATATTAAACCATTATTTTACAAAATCCAACTTTCAATAAACTGAAAAATGCTTCGCCATGGAATAGTCCACCACTCATATAAATAATCATAAGAGTTCTGCGAAACATCTCCATCTTTAAAACTTAGCCAACCAATTTTAAACCACATGTTTTCCCCCCAAAAAACAAGTCACATTCTTTGTATATTGCCAACATTGTTCATCGTTTAAGTATCATCCAGAACTAACTTTTTTTTTTTTTTTTTTTTTTTTTTTTAAACCATCAACTTGTAGATGCATTTATTTATATCCCATTAACCCAAAAACTCTCAATTGCTTGGTTATATTTTAGTAATGTCATATATCCATATTTCTTTTCCAAAATGTTCCTGATATACACATTAATCCCATCTGTCTTTGTTTCCAGATCAACTCAAATCAAGAAATCAACACAAATCCTTATTACCTCCAATCAACTCAAAATTAAATCAAACAATTCAAAACCAGATCGGATCAGCGATCAGAAATCACTTTTCCCTGATTCATTGACCTTATATCCCATCCCAGGTCCAAATTTTGTGACTCACAGTACCTGCCTCCATGGAACAATGACGCCTGAGCACTCAATTAGCCCTCCCAGTACCAAAGACTTACAATCAGACCGACAGACAGACAAATAACAGAGGCATGTCGCCAGCCCCAGCACAGGACATCACCTTTCCAGGCAGGCACAATATAATCCACAGCATCGAAATGCCAATTTCTATCCGGAGCCTCGCAAAGCCAAAATCGGGCATGTTCACTGCATTTCACTGCATTTCACTGACCATGACTATCCCCATTGCTCGATCACGCACGTCACTGTGCTCGGCCCGGTTAAATTAAACTCAAGCGTACTGTACCTGACGCTTCCGGTCGGCACCGGAAGTCTGTTTATTTCTTGAGACCCCTGAATCGGGACATCAACGACAATTACAACGACAAACAGAACTCGATATTCTCTGTTCACTAATTACGTACATGATTTCAGTTTTACCCACAATATAATGTCCCGATATTCTCCAGATTTAAGTCCTATATATCCTGCCGTTAAATCAACCTCCAGTAGACTGACAGCCTGTCGTTCTTCCAAGGTTAGTGAATTATCTCCGACCTCTTTCTCTTACAAATCTCGAACAAAGGTCAAATGAACTTTAAAAGGTCAAACTTCAAACGGAGAAAGATGGTACCAGTTCTCATTCCACAACTAATACAAGTCCGGCGACATTCCCGTTCCTTGCAAGAACTCCACATCCGGACAGACAAACGACCACTATCGTGGCTCCACATCGCAAAATGCTAGCTTCTACGAATCCAACAACCGTATAACTCCACAGACAGACAAACACAACCACATCCTCCTCGCGCCCACACCTTGGCACAAGCCACACCACATACCGACAGTTGAAACCTCGACCGTCCTCCTTCCTCGGATAAGCGTTCTGTTGAAAACGTGACATTTCTGCCTACCTCAATCAGAGATCTCTCTGAATCTCATTTATTCGCACTGTATCTCACTTACTGTATGAACAAGACTTCCTGTTGGCACCGGAAATTAATTACTGTGTCTTGAAATCAACTTCATTCGACTATGATAATCCATCTTGAATAACGTATTCCTCTCATGACTCATGTCTGATTCTGACATGAAGATGAAGGACAAGAAGATGAAGGATGAAGGACATGACATGAAGAAGAAGATTCTGACAAGATACTGACATGAACGTCCGACATCCAGCAAAGTCGAAATGACCCACAATGCATTTGGGCACACATCCTCCTCTGAGAGTGGGCGAGTTATCGCCGGCCCTCTGAGCAAATCTCATGCTCTGAACCCAATTCAACAAACTCAACAACAACTGCTCTTATTTCCCATCCTGACAACAACAATTACAACGACAACTGCCCAAAACCGAGAGCCCCCCATTCAGCGCACAAGTGACTCGCGGTTCGCTCGGCTCCTGCCCGAACGCACAATAACTCTACCCAAACCTCCACGGAGCCGCACGGCGGAAACACAGGTTTGTACCACACTTTAATTAAACGAACATCGCCAGGATTCTCGGATAGACGTTAATTTCACAACACACATGACAAAAATCCGATTTAAATTCAGAGATCGCCGATCGACCTGGCACAACCATCTCAACGCGACGACGCCACGCCGCCCCCCGTCCTGGCGCGCACCCTCGTGCCTCCACACGAATCCCAACACTCCCAAACAGATGAAAATCCGGACTCAGTTCAGGACCTCACCTGTTCCCTCGGATAGTCGCTAGGGAATGTCAAGTAGACCACTTACAAAGCTTCACACCGAAACCCTCTGCTTTGCATATGTCATACAGACAAATACATTGGCCAGATACACACGTCAATTAACATCCCAATATACATTCATTCCTCATTCATATACCAGTGAGTCTCTCAGACTTCGCGCGAAACTCAGATCGACTCAAATCATGCCTTTCTCCAGCCACTCCCATGTACAATCTTTGCTCATTCATGTTACGTCTCTCATTCAAGGAAAAGGATTTTTGGGACGGGTTGGACGGGGTGGGTTGAGGTGAAAAAGGGAAGGCAGGGCGGGGTGTTGGGGTGTTGCCTAGAGCCCCGGGACTGAGCTCAGGTCTTGGGGGGGTGGGGGGTGTTGCCTAGAGCCCCGGGACTGAGCTCAGGTCTTGGGGGGGGGGGGGGTGGGGGGTCTTGGTCTGGCATCTGGTCCAGCGGCATCAATCGCTGATTTACTTGCTTAACTGCTTACTTACTTGTCCTCTGTCTGGTGTAGCTTCAATAACCATAGCTGCAATGCTTAAAATTTCAATATTTCAAAAACCATTCCTGTCCTTCTCACCCTGTGGCCACCTGGCCCATTTCCTGTGAGCTTATTTATTTTCTCTTGTCCACCAGATCCTGGCCTGTTTTATCTGGACCTCTGTTGCTTGCTTCCTTCTGTCCGGCCTACCTGGTACCTGCGCGTTATCCTTTTACTGGCCATGTTCTTATGGCCCTCTAAGTTAGCCACAGCCCTTCGTTCCCTGGCATGCAATGGCATACCCCATCTTGTCTCTGGGCTGTTCCTTCCTGGAAAAATCTTGGCCACCTGGCTTCAACCTATATGGCTGTCCGACCTCATTTTCCCCTCCTGGTGCTAACTGTAACTTTAAGCTTACTGTTAAGTCCTTACTGGTATCCTGCGCAAAATCTATTCTTAGCTTTACCCTTAATGTTTATCCTGGCTTTAACAAAGCCACGTCATTCTGAGGCCTAAAATGAGCCTTTACTTACAATTTCTGTTCGAGTGCAGGCAGCGCGGAGACAGGGAGACTGGACCGCTCGAGGGAGGAAGGTACGAATTTGGAATAATAGCCCTCTGATATAAAACAACTCTCACCTTTAATCAAATCAGCGTGCCGGCGCCGGCCTCAGGCAGCCTTCCTCCTGTCCCTCGGGCTCCGTTTCCCGTCGTCCGGTGCTGCACCCCACTCCTGGTACCATCTGTGAAGAAGCGGCTCTTCGTTTGCAAAAGAAGTCCACAAACAGTTTGAAAATGACGCAGCTTTATTAAAAACCAACTTATACAGATCTGGAGGAAGGCGAACATCGACAGCACGACTCGCCCTTGTGCCACGTTCAGACCTTCCTGGAAACGCATTGATTCTCATTCACTTAAATAGGAACACGTTTATCAGAAAATCTCCGAGAGAACAAAGGAACTACGAGAGTTCCTCCCACCGTTATCCCTAGCCCCCACCGTTATCCGCTCTGTCATTCGGGGGAGTGCAGCACGCACCGTCGAGATCCGGGCCAGATGTGTTTCAGGGCTCCGAGGTGACAGGAAATATAACTCACAGAAGAGGGAATCGCATTCTTTGGTTCCGTTAAGATCGTAAAGTAACTGAGTTTGTCTGATGAGTTCCAGGTGTGAAAGGCACCTTTGGTTCACCTTTCTCATTTTTAAACACAAACTGAAGCATGTTTATTGTAATTCAGGCGCCGCTATGGTTATATGGAATATAATTAATGTTTTTTAAGTTTATATCTGCAATCCGAGCATTCTACTTGAAACTACACATTCCACGCGCGTATAAACGTCCGCCAGCCCGCGGCTTGAGGCGCCATCTGCGGAATGAATGGAGAGAGTTTATGACCGGGCTTATCTTGCAACAAGAGGGCACACGGAGGACGAGCCATCCGTCCAGCACGAAATGCATCGAGTACTTTCCCATTTATACTAAAGAGGAGCGGAAAGCCCTTTATTCACTTCTGAAAATAGCATATAAGCAACATTAAAATCATAACATATTATTCAAGACGTCTTATACAGAATTTTTAGCAATAACGAATCTACGACTTGACATATATATATATACATATATATATATATACATATATTGTTGCGGATCTCGAACGTCGGCTCTCCCCTTATCAAGGGGGGGGGGGGTTAATCCCCTTGGCCTTTTATCTGGCCGACGCGAGTCCTGGAAGTTATACGTTCCTTCCGGTCAGTATTAGGTAGGGTTATTGGTCGACTTAGTCCTAATACCTAATTACTAACACCGACCATGAAGCAAGGAAATAACTCCCGCCCGAACCGCGGCGTTAGTGAAACGCCGAGGGAAGCGAGCTGCGATTCGGGCCGTTAACAATGACTAGACCCGATTATGGCGGTTCCGATCATGCCACGTTTACCCAATTGGAGAAAAGACTGATGCAATCGGATGGAGAGGAAACCAAGAGAATAGGAAGAACAAAGCAATTTATTAACAATTTACAAGAAGGAGAAGAGGAAACGAAAGAAATGTACAAGATAGGAAGAGGAAGAAGAAGCACATAGGGCAGCCTTAAACAGTCTTACTCTATTCCACAGACAAACCGGCCCGTCTCACATACACACTCACATGGGGATTGTCGATGGTTGATGGTCACCAGCGCGTCCAGGCTCCAGCCCGGCTCCGGTCCAGGCTCCGGTCCAGCGGACGAGACCCGGCAGGCAGCTCCACGTGTAGTGGAACGCGAACGGACAATTATATAACGGGGGAAGGCTGGTGATTTAGCGGCGTATGTAATAATTGCACACTCGTGCCAAACGCCCCCCTCTCTCCAATGTCCTGCTTTAGCACAAGGTTCCAACAAGAGTCCTTTCACAAGCGCGCTTCCAACAAGCTCTTTCAACACCAATGCTTCTCATAAGTCCTTCTCAATGCGCATTTCCAACCAGTCCTTATACTCGCGAGTTATCCGGGTAAGTCCTCGCAGTCCTCTTTAAGGGCTTTGCGTTCGCGCTTTTATAACTCAAGCAGCGATCGCTCCGCGAGCCGAAAAGCCACGCCTAGCAGGCGATCTTACCTCAGCCCTGGTTGGCTGGTCATCGCTTACCGGCCACGCCCTGATGGTAGGTTGACGTGGCCACACCTTCTTCCTGGCGCTCCGCCCCCTTTCTCGGGCCTCACCCCATGGCTTATGGCGGCGTTGAGCAAGTGCATGGGCAGCGAAGGCTGCTGCTGCTGGCCGAGGAGCGTACCAAATTGGGAGGGCCATGGGGCACAGACAGGAGGGCGCGCTTAATGGCGTCACTTGGAGAGGGAGGCTGGCAAAATGAATGGAATGGGGACCTACTCCTTATTTGATTGACACAATGCAGATTCAACTATTGGAAACATGGCCTTACCTATACACATACTAATGAAATAACTGAAGTCCTATGGTGACCTACGTGTTGCTTGTGGCCTATCTATAGGGTGCAACCTTTAACCCTTTATTAATGTCATATTTACAAGTGTGGGTTCTCAAAACCGCAAGGATATATATATATGTCGGATTGGGACTTAGAACTTGGGACTCAGAAGACTCAGAGAAAAGGAGCAACGGATATATTTATTGGAACTCGTTACACAAGCTTGCGGAGAAACAGGAAGTCGCAGGAAGCTCACACGAAATGACCAACACTACAACAAGATGCTCTGAAATAATTCGATTAAAACTTGCTTTATATAAGGAATATCGGGTGTGGTTTTAGCTCACAAGATACAGAGACAGAATGGGCTCATTGGCCCTCCCACCATAGTCGCATCCTGTTGTTCAGTTAGTTAGAGGAAGCTCATCCAAGGCCACTCATAGGTTAGCTCAGATAAGGAGATGGTCAGCCATATGTGGCAACATGTTTACAACTTTCTGTATAGAGACCTTGGTTGGGAAAGTACAAAAGGAGGGGACACTCGTAAATGTGTCAGCCCACAGGATATTGGCAAAGTTTATGAAGGAGGCAGAGAGATAGCAGCTGCAACCAAGGCCAGGGAAGGGAAACAAGAGATTGTGCCCACACAGGCCAAGCGCTCACAAGCACAGAACTCCTTATTAGGATATTACACATCCTCAATGCACAAGAAAGGACTAAGTATTATAAAAGAGTACAGCAATCAGTCAAAACAAAACATATAATTGGTTATACTTGGTAATTGGTAAAGCAGCAAGAATTAACAACGGGGGAGGGGCATTACAGCTCCCTACATATATATGTATATATATATATATATATATATATATATATATATATATATATATATATATATATCTATATATATATATCTATATATATATATATATATATATATATATATGTATATATATATATATATATATATATATATTGTAACGGTTTTGAAAAGTGTAACGAATTTGAGAAGTGTAACGGTTTTTGAGAAGTGTAACAATTTTGGAGGAAGTGTAACGAATGTGAAAAGTATGGTTTTGTTGTGTGTAACACCCTCGTAATGTAAATAATGGTCGCAGCCGTCCTCCTAGTTAATTCCATGAAACTTACACACAGGCCACGATATATCTTTTTAAATAGTTTATTTCCTTATTCTATGTAGGCTAAATATGTGTTTCCCACTAGATTGACTCTGCATTGTATCAAACAAAATAAGCGTAGGCCCCTTTCAATTTCCCCAATCATCTCCGCTCTCCAAAGTTCCTTTCAAAAGCGGTGCGAGTGGTGTTCAATCTCGCAAGCCGCCATTGCCCATGTGCTAATCTCGGAGAAGAGGGGGGTAGGAGTCGCCAACTCACAGGCGTGGCACGTCGTCATGATCAAAGGGGGAATCGGACAGCCCTAACAGCCAACCAGGACCGCGGTGAGCGACCCGGTAGGCGTGCCCTCGCAGCCGGCGGCTTGATTCCGGCCCGAGTAATAAAAGCGACTGGAAGGGACTGCTTCGGGAGATGACATGAGAGAGGACATGAGAGATGAGCTGTGAGCTGTGAGCTGTGAGATGAGAGACGCTCCAAACCAAAAAGGAGAGATACTTGGAGAGGAAACAAGCTTTGAAGAGATGCGCTGAGAGGAGGGAGACGGCTCCACCAGAAGGAGAGGAGCAGGTGTGACCGAGCCAGCGCGTGACGTCTACAGCATCAGCAGCGTCGACGCGACCGAGGGTTTTCCCGCCAAAAACGCAAAGAATTGAGAGCTGCTACCTCCAGCCCTGCCGGTTGCAGGGACCTGACCCTGCCTCCCTCTCCAGCAACCCACCTCCGCCAATCCTGCCTGCAATTTCCCCCGTGTAAGTGTGAACGTCATCTGTCTTGAATGTTGTCCTGGGGTTAAGTAAATTGAATAGTATAAGTTAACGATTCACTGTGTGACTGCTTCTTCCATCCATTGCTTGTAAATAATTTTGGTCGCTCCTTCTTTTTGCTTGTGTGTGTATAATAAATCTGTTCTTCCTCCGTACTCTGTCTTCTTCTCTTTTCCTTCTCTTTCGGTCGCTTTAGAGGTTTCCCGATTGAATATCTGTGGTGCGATCTGGTCAACGTTGGGGGAGTCGGGCCAATTGGGGATCCTGTAACGGTCGCGGTTGGACCATCCGCTCGGCCCATCATAACATCTAATCCGCGATCCGTAACAATTGGTGTCTGGGAGTGGGATTCAAGGCCCGAACCAAATTTTTAAAAGGTGTAGAAAAAAAAATATTTTTGGTCAAAATTACGAGCTGCCGAAATTTTGTTTAATAAAACCCGAATTTTGAGATCGCGCCATGGACAATCAAGGCGATCGGATGTCGGTGGGGGAGATAGACGGGTTAGGGGTAACCCAGGACTTAGGGGAAGAAAGGGAGGAGGAGAGCAATGAGGAGGCGGTTGAGGGGGTATCAGGCGCACAAAATGGCGCTCTCGCGCACGTAGTTGAGGGGGCCACGGCCGCGGAACCAATGAGCGCGGTCCAAATGCAAGCCTTCATGGCCCAATTCATGGTGGAAATGCAGAAAAAAAACGACAGTATGGAACAAATGGAAGACAGAAGGAGGGCTGATAGTGAGAAAATGGAAAGCAGAATGATAGGGGTAATGAGGGACGAAGCGAGGGGTACCGGTGAGGGATTAGACAAGAAATTTGAAGGATTAGACAAGAAATTTGAGGGGTTAGACAACGGGATAAAAGAGGTGAAAAATGGGTTAATGGGGTTAGAAAATAGGATGGAGGACAAATTGCGGGAAATAGGGGAACAATCTGCCAGGGAAATCAAACGAATGGGGAACCAGATAGAGGAGGTGCAAATCGGGTTAGAAAGTAAACTGGATGCTCGGAGGGATGAATTGGGACAGATGAGGGTGGCATCTACAAAAGAGATGGAGGAGATACGACGAGGTGTAAGTGAGGAGGTTTCGGGGCTACGCGAGGAGGTAAAGCGAGGTGAGAAGCGTATGGAGAAAGAGGTGAGGAATAATACGGCTAGGTTACAGGGGGGAATAGAAGATCTGACGGAGGAGGTGGAACAGCTGACAGAGGGACAAACGGAGTTAGTGGAGCAGGTTCAAAGGAACACTGCGGTACTAGGAGGGTTAAAAGCGACACAAAAGGACATTAAAAACGAATTAATAGCAACACAAAAGGAATGTCAGATGGTACGTGAGGGACTGACAATGAGGGTGGATGAGGTGACAGAGATAATGGAGACAAAGGACTGGCAGGTGAGGATGCACATAGAGACGGTCACGGTAGCCTTAGAGGACGAACGTGAGGAGACGCACCGGGAAATAAGAGAGGTGAAGCAAAAATTAGAGGAAGTGGAAGAGGGGGTGAGTGAAATTAAGAAGAGACGGAGGGAAACTAAGAGGGAGATAAAGGAGGAAGTCATGGAATATGTACAAGGCCTGTGTTCAAATCATGATGAGGTGCTCACTAACCAAATAAAAAGTTTGCAGGTGGCAGAGGAGGTGCGACGACGAGGTACGGAGGTGAGTGGCAATGTACATGATGTGAGGAAAGCTTCAGTCGGCTTGGGGATTGGTTTGGATCCGGGTGTTCGTGAAAGGCCGTTGGTGAAGTGTGCGACAGGTCTGGTGTGCGAAAAAAGAGGTGTGCGAGAATGTCCGACCATGGGGTGTGTGAGGAAAAAGTGCGTGCCGACCAGTGAGTGTGCTGTCGAGAGTGAGTCGGTAGTAGCGCGTGTGCGAGGGAGCACATGGAAGCGCGGTGTGGGGAGTGTTACGGAGGAAGTAACGAAAAAGTGTGCGCAAGAGGATGCGTGAGAAAGGTGTGTAACAGACGGGTGCATGGGGAAAGCACATGCTGTCAAGAGTAAGGGAGAATGCACACCTGTGGTGAGTGTTACAGAGGATGTAACGGGAGAGTGTGCGCAAGAGTGTGCGCGAGAAAGGTGTGTAACGGACGGGTGCATGAGGAAAGAGTGTGCTGTCGAGAGTAAGGGTGAGTGCGCTGTCAAGAATGGAGGTGAGAGTAGTGAGAGTGACACGGAGCGTGAGTTGGTTGTGACAGGTGAGCGAGGATGTACACCTGGAATGGAAGGATGCACACCTGGAATGGTAGAGCGTGTGTGGGAATGCACACTTGAGTTGGTCGTGAGGCACGTGGTTGGGTGTGCGAGTGAAAGCACACCTGTGATTGTCACAGAGGAGGTGACCGAGGAAGGGGTGCGAAGAGGTGTGTTGGTGAGGTGTGCGAACAACGAATGTGTGCCAAGGTGTTCGGTGGTCAGGTGTGTGACCAAGTCGGTGAGCGGAATGAGTGTACCGAGGTGTGTAAGGAAAGGTACGAGGAGCATGGGAACAGCTGGAGGTAGTAGCAAGAAAGGGGTAGCGTATGCGTGTAAGCATCCAGATGAGGCATCGACGGTAACCGGGTTAGCGGTTAGAGCGACTTTTAGCCGAATCGGGCCCTCGGTGCGTGCCGGGCTTCACGTGCCGCGAGAACCAGCGGGGATCCGAGCCACGGCGGGTTCGAAAGGACCGCCGTACGCGATCCATGCTGTGCCTCGCTTGGAACGGCCGCGTCCGGGCTCCAATAGGCGGAGCGGGCAGCCCGATAGGAAGGGTCGTCATGGCGACCACTTTTTGTTGAGACGTGCCGGCAGGTCGAGGTCGGGACATTGGATGGCTCCACGTCGAGGTGGTGCGTGGGATCTCGGCCCGGGTAAGCCCCCGTCCCTGCCCCGAATGCAGGACGTATCCAGCCGCTGGCACAAAAGAACCCGCGTTCATTGCTCGGCTGTACGAAGCCGGGCTGGAGACGTGAATTGGTGCACCGAGAGGATCTAATAAGTAGACGGGTGATGAGGATAGTGTTTTGGCCCCGAAATTAGAAAAAAAGCAAAATTTGATGATGGTACGGTGATTAGCAGTAAATGGCAAATTTTTGATTTGTTGGATTTGGACGAGCGAAATTGATAGGACCTCCCCGATATGGTGGGATGGCAAATCCATCATCCCTCACGTGGGGGGCAAAGGAGCACTAGCTTATGGGGTATATGGCAGTGAAAACTAGCCTGGGTGGGTTAGGATATTGTGTGTAGGGACCTAGAAGATGACATTAGGTAACGTTAAGATTAGTTAGTGACAAGGATACCTGTAGTGGGGACGCAGGTAGATTAGCGTGGATGATAATGACGTGGGAGCGCAATAGTTTAAAGGGGCGACTGGGAAGCGCAAGTTTCAGAGGGGAGTAGTTAGATGAGATGATGCCGTGTGTTTGAGGATTGAACAGGTGTGATTGCACAGGTGTGCAACTGAACAGGTGGATGGAGCAGTGTATGAGTGAGTGATGGTGATGTGTATTGTGATGACCAAATGGTCCAGGAAGAAAGGAGGGTGCAGGTGGCACCAGGTGTGAGGGCACAGGTGTGCAACAACGGGTATGGAGAATGGTGGTGTGGAATAAATGGTATGGGATATATGGCATATTGGGATGGATGGTCGTGGAGTGAGTATGGTGGAAACTATGGAGTGGAGTGGATGGTGCGAAGGTGTGAATGGGGGAAGGATGGACCCCCATCACGAATACCCGGGGCGGGTAGTGTAAGCGTTAGGTAGAGGGTATAGGTAAATTGTGGTTGGATATTGGCATCTGTGGTGCGGGTGGAAGAATGGTATTTGGATGGGTGCATTAGTGTTGTGGAAATGGCTGGGCATGTAGCCTGTTAGTGTGTGTAGTTGGTTGGGCACTCTACCACTGTGAGGATGTCGGCCAGGTGAGGCCGCAGGTGGGCTCTGGGAGCCGGTAGTAGTTGTTGTGGATGGGGCCCGAGGATCCGGAGGACGGACCCGGGTAGCCCAGTGCCAGAGGGCACCAAGTGGGGTGACAGAGCCAGGAGGGGTCTTCCCCAGTTAGTTAGGTTAGGGTGAGGAGCTAGGTAAGCTCGGGTGGCAACTACAGTGGTGGAGGTGTGCAGGTGGGTAGACCTGCTGGGAGAGCTACACGTCGCAGCCCAGAAATTGTGCGAGGGCACCGGGAGATGAATCGGGGGAGTGAGTCCCCAAATTGAGAAGCACCGCAGTTTGGTCAATGGGAATTTGGTTTTTAGAACCCATAGTGTAAGTTGGCCAATGGATTGGCAGGGAGAGACCCCGGGTAGTGTAAAGAGTGTTCAGGTCATTTAGAGGATAATTAGGATTGGAGTCTCCTCGCACCATCTGCATCCACTCACCTGAGATGAAGTAACTCCACACCATGCCATGTTTTATTAACGCACAGGTTGTAAACCTGGTGCGTTATAGCGTTTGCCTGGGAATTTCTGTCTCTCCAAAAGTGAAGCTCCAACAGTGTAGACGTTTCTGTCGCTCAGATGTGTAGACAGTTTCTGTCGCTCAGATGTGTAAACATGACGTCATCAAATCTATATTTAGGCTAACCATGGGCTACCCCTTTGGCTGGTACGCGGCCGCTCGCTAGTACATAATATAGGATATATTTGTTATATGTTATGTTGTAGGATATATAGGATATATGTTATATGATATAGGATATATATAGGATAGGTTATAGGATATATATGTTATAGGATAGGAATATAGGACCCAAATGACCCAGAGGACCCAAATGACCCAGAGGACCCAAATGACCCAGAGGACCCAAATGACCCAGAGGACCCAAATGACCCAAATGACCCAAATGACCCAGAGGACCCAAATGACCCAGAGGACCCAAATGACCCAGAGGACCCAAATGACCCAGAGGACCCAAATGACCCAGAGGACCCAAATGACCCAGAGGACCCAAATGACCCAGAGGACCCAAATGACCCAGAGGACCCAAATGACCCAGAGGACCCAAATGACCCAGAGGACTCAAATGACCCAGAGGACCCAAATGACCCAGAGGACCCAAATGACCCAGAGGACCCAAATGACCCAGAGGACCCAAATGACCCAGAGGACCCAAATGACCCAAATGACCCAAATGACCCAGAGGACCCAAATGACCCAGAGGACCCAAATGACCCAGAGGACCCAAATGACCCAGAGGACCCAAATGACCCAGAGGACCCAAATGACCCAGAGGACCCAAATGACCCAGAGGACCCAAATGACCCAAATGACCCAGAGGACCCAAATGACCCAGAATTTCTGTCTCTCCAAAAGTGAAGCTCCAACAGTGTAGACGTTTCTGTCGCTCAGATGTGTAGACAGTTTCTGTCGCTCAGATGTGTAAACATGACGTCATCAAATCTATATTTAGGCTAACCATGGGCTACCCCTTTGGCTGGTACGCGGCCGCTCGCTAGTACATAATATAGGATATATTTGTTATATGTTATGTTATAGGATATATAGGATATATGTTATATGATATAGGATATATATAGGATAGGTTATAGGATATATATGTTATAGGATAGGAATATAGGACCCAAATGACCCAGAGGACCCAAATGACCCAGAGGACCCAAATGACCCAGAGGACCCAAATGACCCAGAGGACCCAAATGACCCAAATGACCCAAATGACCCAGAGGACCCAAATGACCCAAATGACCCAAATGACCCAGAGGACCCAAATGACCCAGAGGACCCAAATGACCCAGAGGACCCAAATGACCCAAATGACCCAGAGGACCCAAATGACCCAGAGGACCCAAATGACCCAGAGGACCCAAATGACCCAAATGACCCAAATGACCCAGAGGACCCAAATGACCCAGAGGACCCAAATGACCCAGAGGACCCAAATGACCCAGAGGACCCAAATGACCCAGAGGACCCAAATGACCCAGAGGACCCAAATGACCCAGAGGACCCAAATGACCCAGAGGACCCAAATGACCCAGAGGACCCAAATGACCCAAATGACCCAGAGGACCCAAATGACCCAGAATTTCTGTCTCTCCAAAAGTGAAGCTCCAACAGTGTAGACGTTTCTGTCGCTCAGATGTGTAGACAGTTTCTGTCGCTCAGATGTGTAAACATGACGTCATCAAATCTATATTTAGGCTAACCATGGGCTACCCCTTTGGCTGGTACGCGGCCGCTCGCTAGTACATAATATAGGATATATTTGTTATATGTTATGTTATAGGATATATAGGATATATGTTATATGATATAGGATATATATAGGATAGGTTATAGGATATATATGTTATAGGATAGGAATTTTGTACATTTAATAAATTTTTAAGATTACAAAACTATTTGTTTTGTATTTATGGATGTTTAAATCAAAAGAAAAGTACATAATGTGAATACTAGTAGCAATTTTACAAAAACCATGGCATAATTTCAAATCTTGACCCGAGATGATAATTATGCTACATCATAATTTCCATGTGCCAACCTGGGCGGAATCCAAGTGGATTCACTTGTTATTTTTCATTAATGCAAATGTTTTGGATTGTGAGACGCATCATGACGTGGGTGTGACATTGTGCGTAATTCCATCTCTCCCTCCTTATGAGGATTGATGATGAATTGGTGATGGCAAATTTTGAAGTCGAGGGATTGGAGACGAATTTGGTGTAGAAGGGAAAGATGGGGAAGACAAGACGTAGTGACGAATTTGTAAAGGTGTAAATTCTTGTAAATATGGGGTAAGGGCAAGGGTAGTGTAGGTGACGGGGGGGGGGGGGGGTGACGCACAGTAGGGACGAGTTTTTCTCACTTCGCTCTCCGTACGCACTTCACCCTGCATTGCCTTTATTGACGTGTACCCTTGTGACCTTACCCCTCGCTCATTTGTCTTCCCCCCTTTTGTCTCCCACTTGAGGACCTGTGCGCCATTGGGTGCCGAGGGGAGCATGCGTGAGATGGCCATTGTGCGCACGAGATTCTCAGAACCAGCATGCATTGCGTTGATGTACCACTTTATGGACCGCTGTTCTGCGGCCAAGTACCACTTGATGGACCCCAGGTTCTGGGGCAGGGCACCTCTGTTGGAGACCGGCCATAGTGGCCAGGGAATCTTGCTTGCGGACCTCGGTAAGGCGGCACCTATGCCAAACAGGTGGACCACCCTTAGTTGGCCCCTGAGGCCCTAAATAAAAATGAACACAAGTTGTGCTTTTTATTATTTCCAAGTATGCCGCATGAAGCCAGAAGACGTCGGGAAGAACATCGGCCCAGCAGAGAAAGAGAAGACCACCACCAGTTGTTTTGTTGTGTTTATTATGAACCGTGGTGACTGTGCACCGAGTGGTGCTTTTGGTGCTTTGTGGTGCTTTTGGTGCTTTGTGGTGCTTTTGGGTGCTTTGGTGGTATTGGTACTGGTGCATCGATGCAATGCGTGCTGTCTCCTCCCTCCCAACAGGAATTTCTTTTTCTTGTTCCCTAAAAAAAAACAAAAAAAAACACAGGTCCTGGCTTGCGTTGTAAATAAGAAATAACGTTACTGTAAATAATGCTCCCCACCGTAAATGTATAGTTTGAGAACAATTCCGTAATTCGGTTAGCTGTGGGCTTGAGTCTGTTAGACAGGGTGCAATGCAATAGGGGGACATACTTATTTGTGTTTTAAGATTGTCACACTCAGGGTCAGGTTAATTGTAGAGGGAATTACACCTACGTGTCACACTAAGTTAAAGTTTTGTAGGCCCGAGCACGGGCCTGAAGAAAGGAGGGTGCAGTGTAACGGTTTTGAGAAGTGTAACGAATTTGAGAAGTGTAACGGTTTTTGAGAAGTGTAACAATTTTGGAGGAAGTGTAACGAATGTGAAAAGTATGGTTTTGTTGTGTGTAACACCCTCGTAATGTAAATAATGGTCGCAGCCGTCCTCCTAGTTAATTCCATGAAACTTACACACAGGCCACGATATATCTTTTTAAATAGTTTATTTCCTTATTCTATGTAGGCTAAATATGTGTTTCCCACTAGATTGACTCTGCATTGTATCAAACAAAATAAGCGTAGGCCCCTTTCAATTTCCCCAATCATCTCCGCTCTCCAAAGTTCCTTTCAAAAGCGGTGCGAGTGGTGTTCAATCTCGCAAGCCGCCATTGCCCATGTGCTAATTTCGGAGAAGAGGGGGGTAGGAGCCGCCAACTCACAGGCGTGGCACGTCGTCATGATCAAAGGGGGAATCGGACAGCCCTAACAGCCAACCAGGACCGCGGTGAGCGACCCGGTAGGCGTGCCCTCGCAGCCGGCGGCTTGATTCCGCCCCGAGTAATAAAAGCGACTGGAAGGGACTGCTTCGGGAGATGACATGAGAGAGGACATGAGAGATGAGCTGTGAGCTGTGAGCTGTGAGATGAGAGACGCTCCAAACCAAAAAGGAGAGATACTTGGAGAGGAAACAAGCTTTGAAGAGACGCGCTGAGAGGAGGGAGACGGCTCCACCAGAAGGAGAGGAGCAGGTGTGACCGAGCCAGCGCGTGATGTCTACAGCATCAGCAGCGTCGACGCGACCGAGGGTTTTCCCGCCAAAAACGCGAAGAATTGAGAGCTGCTACCTCCAGCCCTGCCGGTTGCAGGGACCTGACCCTGCCTCCCTCTCCAGCAACCCACCTCCGCCAATCCTGCCTGCAATTTCCCCCGTGTAAGTGTGAACGTCGTCTGTCTTGAATGTTGTCCTGGGGTTAAGTAAATTGAATAGTATAAGTTAACGATTCACTGTGTGACTGCTTCTTCCATCCATTGCTTGTAAATAATTTTGGTCGCTCCTTCTTTTTGCTTGTGTGTGTATAATAAATCTGTTCTTCCTCCGTACTCTGTCTTCTTCTCTTTTCCTTCTCTTTCGGTCGCTTTAGAGGTTTCCCGATTGAATATCTGTGGTGCGATCTGGTCAACGTTGGGGGAGTCGGGCCAATTGGGGATCCTGTAACGGTCGCGGTTGGACCATCCGCTCGGCCCATCATAACATCTAATCTGCGATCCGCAACAATATATATATATATATATATATATATATATATATATATTGTTGTGGATCTTGGATTACCGCGCTCCCCTTAACGAGGGGGGGTTAATCACCTCGTCTATTAAGCTGGCCGTCCGAGTCCTAGAAGATATCGCGCTCGGTTGAGATTGACCAGGGTGACTGGTCAACGGGTTCCCAGATACCTTTGCCAACCTCTCCGCAAAGCAGGGCGATACTTCTGCTCTAGCTACGGACAAGATGGAAGATTGCCGAGCGGTTTAGCAATCTGAAGCTCGAGCCGTTAGCAATAAAACTAACCCGATCCTGAGCGTTGGCCAAATCGTGCCACGTATATCAATGGAGAAATCACTAAAGCGACCGGATGAGAGGAAACCCAAAGAATAAGAAGGAAGAACACAGGTTTATTAATTATGTACAAAACCAAAACCAAGGAAGAAACAAAAGGGAATGTACAGTGAAGATGAAGAAGCAGTAACACAGGGCAGCTTTATACACTCTTATATATCACTCCCAGGACAGAACAAACACACTTACACGAAAGGATGGAATGGCAGGGCTGATGGGAAGGAAGAGAAGGGTCCAGCAGATGATTCCAGGCTCCGGGTCCGCCGCGAAGAATGGCAGGCAGCTGGTGTCATTGGCGCGCGACCGGACCTTATAGATATGCGAGGGACTGGGATGCCGCGTAAATAATATGCGTGCCAACTCTCTCTCTCCCAACGTCCGTATCAGAGGGTACCCTCGCGCAGATCAGATCTCGTCTCCTCAATGTTGCAATCAGATGTCTCCGCGCAGTCTCCTCAAACAGTCCTCCCGCTTGAGTTTATATAACGTGCTTGGAAAATCCATGCGCGCTTCATCGAGCCACGCCTATCAGTGAGCTTACCTCAACCCCGATTGGTCAGCGAGGGCTCACCGGCTCCACCCTCGACGGCTCGTGGGCGAGGCCACACCTCTTCCCGTGGCTCCGCCTCTTCATTCCTCGAGCCGACCTCGTGTTCAATGGCGTTTGAATGCAGTGAACGCTGCTAATAAAATCACGTGAAAGCATTGGGAGGGACAAACCCCGTCTGTAGGTGCTACTGGCACTTTGGAGAGAGAGAGAGATTGGGGGTAATTGAAGGGGCCTAGGTTATTTGATTAATGCAATGCAGAGTCAAACTATTGGGAACAGATCCTTACCTGAAGCACATACTAATGAAATAACTAAAGAAGATCCTATGGTGTGCTATGTGTTGCTCGTGGCCTAACTAGGGTGCGACCTTTGATCTTTACACAAAAATGGGAATATTTACAGGGGATTATTTGTAAGGGATTATTACAATATTTACAAAGTGGAGGGTTCTAAAAACCGCAACACTGCACCCTCATTACCTCCAGGGCCTCCCGGCCCGACAGAACTTTAACTTAGTGTGACACTCAGGTGTGGTAACCCTCTACTATTAGCTTCACCCTGAGTGCGACATTTTTAAAACAACTAAGTATGTCCCGCCTGCTGCTTTGCATTCTATCTATCAGACTCACGCCCACAGAATAACCGAATTACGGAATTAATTTTCAAACTACACATTGACGGTGGGGAGCATTATTTACAAGAACACTACTTGGTATTTACACGCGAACCCAGGACCTGTCTTTTGGGAAACAAAAAGAAGATGTTTTGAAAAGAGGAAAGGCATACACTGCACTGCACCGATACCACCAGCACCAATAAGCACCAAAGCACCAATATGCACAAAGCACCCAAAGCACCATAACACGAAAAGCACCATCCGTTGCACAGTCATCACATTTCAATAATAATCAGCAGACGACTTGCGACGTCTTCTCTATTTAACACCCGAACATCCTGGTATGTTCACAGGTATACTCTTATCCCGACAAACCGCCTGAAAACACAGAACTTATTACAAGGTTGATTCCCTATCGCGACAGTCGAATACCTACCGACACAGATCTATCTGGCTCTATATATTCCTCTACCCAAATTCATAACAATATACATATACATATATATATACATATAAAGAATGAATGCAGCAAATATTTCCAAACAACCGACACTATAAATTTCCCATTGAGAGTCTTTCAGTGGTGCCACCACAGGTCAGTATTTAATGAATTTTCTTACAAGGTGGTTCAATGCAGGAGGAGGCCATTCGGCCAATAATGCCCATGCAATGGTTGCTGACCTGTAGGTGTATGTCCCTTCGATATCTAAAATAGTCGCTCACCGATGAGTTTGATCAAAACTTTACAAATATTACATGTCTATCCGTGAGTGTCAATGTGGATGAAAAATGAAATAAAACACACAAAAAGGATATTTTATAACACTTAATTGTTGTTTGTGTGCTCCATCCATGTGCTTTTATCGAATTTTCTTTAGATTCGAGAAGTATTGCTGTATTTTATTTTGGGTGCTTCTGCCGTGTCCTTTAAGCCCAGTGTTGGCTGGCTTGAGATCTCAGGGTCCTGAGTTCAAGCCTCTGTCATGCTGTTGAATTAACACCAGGTGGGTTGACTCAGCCTGTCATCCTTCCGAGGTTGGCAAAATGAGTAGCAGCTTACTGGGCAGAATGAGCCATTTGAGTATCCTGCGTCAAAGTGGCAACCCATCCAGGATTGTGCCCAATAGCCTAGGAAACTGCTTCGACAGCCATGTACATCTGGAGATGCGGAATGAGTGGTCTTATTTCTGTGTCTTTTATTAGGTTTTAGCTTCTTATACAAGTCCAAGGTTTTAGCTTCTTATACAAGTCCAAGGTTTTAGCTTCTTATACAAGTCCAAGGTTTTAGCTTCTTATACAAGTCCAAGGTTTTAGCTTCTTATACAAGTCCAAGGTTTTAGCTTCTTATACAAGTCCAAGGTTTTAGCTTCTTATACAAGTCCAAGGTTTTAGCTGCTTATACTAGATTTGTTTATCCCATGTATTCATACTGTTTTCTGTTTTTTCAGATATACAAATAATACATTAACCCAAGATGAAAGACACCAGTCCATTTACAGTGGAAGAGAGGCTGGTAGCAGTGGTGTGGTACCACGAGAGGAGAAACACAAACAAGACGATGAAACAGGTGCAATAAGACTTCAAGGAGCGTTTTGGAAAGCCAGCACCGTCAAAATGAAATCTTCATCATTGGGAAGAAAAGGTGTTTCAGACTGGAAGTGTACTCGACAGCAAGCGCAGCGGGTGACCAAAAAATCGTGATTTGGGAATTCAAAACATTAAAACAACCGTTCTCAGATCTCCGGAAAAAAATCATTATGGAAACGTTCTGCAGAGTTGGGTTTTTCGTATTCATCGTTGCACCACAAAATGAAAAAAGACCTTCATATGAAACCATATAAACCAACTGTCATTTGTGAATTGCCATATGTAGATCATAAAAACAGGTTGACAGCTTCTTCAGCCATCGCACAGTCCTCACCTGACCATTTGCGACAATGCTCTGTGGGGGTACGTCAAAGCTAAGTTTGCAGAACATTGCATGGCATCTGTTGATGAACTGAAACAACGCATTCAGGAAGCATTTTGCACCATAACACATGGTATTTTGCATCGTTTTTCACACCACACGTGGAGAAAAATTATCTTATGCTGTTACAACGGCGGACGTCATACGGATGCACTCAATGTCTAAGGAGGTATTATAATTGTTATATTACTGTAATATGTTATTCGTCTTGGGGCTTATGGTTCACCTGATGGCCCGGTAGATAGATTTAAATGATCGTCAGGGGTGGAACTTTGACTGCGCATGCGCGTTTGCCGCAAATTTGCTTTGCAAAACTACTTTCACACCAAGATCAACATCACAATAAAAACTTTCAAATCTGCATCAAATTGATGAAAAAGATAAAATATGGTCTCTCTCTCAGCGTCAGAGAGAATAGTGTGACGTGACGTCACGTGGAACAACGAAGCCATGCATTAAATCTATGACGTAAATGATGCACAAGTATTTTTCACATACGTACATGTAATTGTGACATTGCTTATTTACGATCAGACAACCAACTTTATCTTTGTCTTTAAAATAAAAAACCGAGTGATCTTGCTATGTCAGCGTCTGTGTTACATGTGTAAACAACACCTTTACTATAACTGCCTGAGTGCTGACCTTTGACAAATATTCTGCTGAATAAAAAAAAAAAGTCAGAATTTCCCATCCTGACGATGAGACACAACATGGTCAGTAATTTGTTAACATCAGAAACTTGGTGTGTCAACAATCACATTTCAAAGACTTTAAAAATAGTATGTGCTGCTTCCATGAAAGAAAATAGGGCAAAATGGAGAAGATTGTCATGGGGCCCGCAAGGCTAACCCCCGCTCTAGCAGGGAAAATGGCCTTAAATGCCTGTTGTTGTGTTGTATGTGCTGCTTCCATGCCTGATGTTCAGCTTTTGAAAGGATAAGAGGATGGACAATCCCCATGGGTTGGCATCGATGGGGAGGAAAAAATTCCTCCATAGGAAATGCCCCGCTGAGTGCAGTGAGAAAATCGGCGCCATTGTTGTGACGTTGCTGGTACCCAGAGTGCCCTGGGAAGTGATGGCACTTCCCCCGAGCTCATTGGCTGTTTGTCTCGTCGAACAGTCTGTGTTGTGTCCATGTTTGCCGGAAGATAAGGGAACTCATGTTTTATATTTACTAGCAAATCCCGGTTCTGTGCCACGGCAGTAAGCTCACATTCCCACTTCTTCTTCTTCAATTGCAAATAGACAGGATTTTAAAACCAGCATTTTTATAATTTAAGCGACAATGTTTTCAGTAAACCGATTATTAGCTTTCTAACTGTACCATTTTATGTCATCTCATCTCGATGAAATGAAGTTATAAATGGTCATGATGTCTGGATGTCTGTCTGTCCGTCCCTCCGGTCGTCTTTCTCTCCATCCGTCTGCCCGTCCGATAACTTATTGCTATTTTTTCTACTCCTCCATTATCACCTGGCTGATTGTTCTGAAACGTGATGCATGAATACAACACATAGACCGCACAATCACTCAGGCTTCGATATTTCGATTTCGGATCATGGGGGTTTCCAGGGGGGGTTAACCCCCCCCTCACACCCTCCCCCCCCACCAAACTTCGGATCCCTACTCATCCCTTATTTACCAACCGCTCTGAAACTCGGTTCAACCCTTCTACTCAATGGTCTGCAAGATCACTCGGTTTCAGCAGAAGCAACGCAGATTCAGCAGAAGCAGATTCAGCAGAAGCAATTCTGCTCCACAATTCAGCAGAAGTCTGAACTACAACCTCAAGAGATGACCGTCAGCCCCCTCGGGGCTATTATTTGGGGAGTGAGTATGACAACAAGAACAAGGTATTACAGACCTCAACCTGTAATTATACACTGCAGTGAGACCCATTCCCAACGCCCGGGGAAGTGGGAGCCCACTACGCCCCCAGCGAGGGGGGCCAGGGGCAGCACCCAATGGGGATGAAGACCCCAGCTGCTCCTGAACTTTGAAGAAGGTTTGAAGATGGTGTAATATCCATCGATTCAAAGTATTGTAGTAATAATAACAGACTGTTCTCAGTTTTAAAATGTACTCATCTTTGCAGTGTAGTTTGCAGGGAGGCACATGGTATGACATACAACAAGAATATTAGAGCACGTCATTTAACAGAACTCTGATTGAATGCCGGTACCATCAAAGCCAGTCACACACAAACTATTGGTTAAAAATAACCTCAAACTGTAACATGTGGAAAACTGCTGACAAAAAAGTTTTAGAAATGCCCCTTAAACTGTTAAAAGTTGTCATTACAATACATCACCCAGCATTCCACTCATATCAATGAGTGGAGTCCGAGTGCTGTGTGTTTTTGTTGTGACATGGCCAGATCGTGTGAGTTTACAGGACATTATTAGGCAAACACTCTTTAATGCCCCACACCACTGCTTCACCTTCACTCTGACCCAGACCTCTGGTTCACCTTCACCTTCACTCTGCCCCAGACCTCTGGTTCACCTTCACTCTGCCCAGACCTCTGGTTCACCTTCACTCTGCCCCAGACCTCTGGTTCACCTTCACTCTGCCCCAGACCTCTGCTTCACCTTCACTCTGCCCCAGACCTCTGCTTCACCTTCACTCTGCCCAGAACTCTGGTTCACCTTCACTCTGCCCCATACCTCTGGTTCACCTTCACCTTCACTCTGCCCCAGACCTCTGGTTCACCATCACCTTCACTCTGCCCCAGACCTCTGCTTCACCTTCACTCTGCCTCAGAACTCTGCTTCACCTTCACGCTGCCCCAGACCTCTGCTTCACCTTCACTCTGTCCCAGCCCTCTGCTTCACCTTCACTCTGCCCCAGACCTCTGCTTCACCTTCACTCTGCCCCAGACCTCTGCTTCACCTTCACTCTGTCCCAGCCCTCTGCTTCACCTTCACTCTGCCCCAGACCTCTGCTTCACCTTCACTCTGCCCCAGACCTCTGGTTCACCGTCACCTTCACTCTGCCCCAGACCTCTGCTTCACCTTCACTCTGCCCCACACCTCTGCTTCACCTTCACTCTGCCCCAGACCTCTGGTTCACCTTCACTCTGCCCCAGACCTCTGCTTCACCTTCACTCTACCCCAGACCTCTGGTTCACCTTCACTCGGCCCAGACCTCTGCTTCACCTTCACTCTGCCCAGACCTCTGCCTCACCTTCACCTTCACTCTGCCCCAGACCTCTGCTTCACCTTCACTCTGCCCCAGACCTCTGCTTCACCTTCACTCTGCCCCAGACCTCTGGTTCACCTTCACTCTGCCCCAGACCTCTGCTTCACCTTCACTCTACCCCAGACCTCTGGTTCACCTTCACTCGGCCCAGACCTCTGCTTCACCTTCACTCTGCCCAGACCTCTGCCTCACCTTCACCTTCACTCTGCCCCAGACCTCTGCTTCACCTTCACTCTGCCCCAGACCTCTGGTTCACCTTCACTCTGCCCCAGACCTCTGCTTCACCTTCACTCTACCCCAGACCTCTGGTTCACCTTCAATCGGCCCAGACCTCTGCTTCACCTTCACTCTGCCCAGACCTCTGCCTCACCTTCACCTTCACTCTGCCCCAGACCTCTGCTTCACCTTCACTCTGCCCAGACCTCTGCTTCACCTTCACCTTCACTCTGCCCCAGACCTCTGCTTCACCTTCACTCTGCCCCAGACCTCTGGTTCACCTTCACCTTCACTCTGCCCCAGACCTCTGGTTCACCTTCACTCTGCCCCAGACCTCTGGTTCACCTTCACTCTGCCCAGACCTCTGGTTCACCTTCACTCTGCCCCAGACCTCTGGTTCACCTTCACTCTGCCCCAGACCTCTGGTTCACCTTCACTCTGCCCAGACCTCTGCTTCACCTTCACCTTCACTCTGCCCCAGAACTCTGCTTCACCTTCACTCTGCCCCAGACCTCTGGTTCACCTTCACTCTGCCCAAACCTCTGCTTCACCTTCACTCTGCCCCAGACCTCTGGTTCACCTTCACCTTCACTCTGCCCCAGACCTCTACTTCACCTTCACTCTGCCCCAGACCTCTGCTTCACCTTCACTCTGCCCCAGACCTCTGGTTCACCTTCACTCTGCCCCAGACCTCTGCTTCACCTTCACTCTGCCCCAGACCTCTGGTTCACCTTCACTCTGCCCCAGACCTCTGGTTCGCCTTCACCTCCACTCTGCCCCAGACCTCTGGTTCACCTTCACCTTCACTCTGCCCAGACCTCTGCTTCACCTTCACTCTGCCCCAGACCTCTGGTTCACCTTCACTCTGCCCCAGACTTCTGGTTCACCTTCACTCTGCCCCAGACCTCTGGTTCACCTTCACTCTGCCCCAGACCTCTGGTTCACCTTCACTCTGCCCCAGACCTCTGCTTCACCTTCACTCTGCCCCAGACCTCTGGTTCACCTTCACTCTGCCCCAGACCTCTGGTTCACCTTCACTCTGCCCCACACCACTGCTTCACCTTCACTCTGCCCCAGACCTCTGGTTCACCTTCATCTTCACTCTGCCCCAGACCTCTGGTTCACCTTCACCTTCACTCTGCCCCAGACCTCTGATTCACCTTCACCCTGCCCCAGACCTCTGCTTCACCTTCACTCTGCCCAGACCTCTGATTCACCTTCACTCTGCCCCAGACCTCTGCTTCACCTTCACTCTGCCCAAGACCTCTGCTTCACCTTCACTCTGCCCACACCTCTGCTTCCCAACCTCCCTCTTCCTTTAATGACGAGCCAAGGTATTTGGATTTGTCCACTTGTTTCAGTTCTTCATCTGTTATATCAACAATCTTGACTCTTTCTGCTCCAATCTTACTCCACACCATAACCCCTCTTTCTCGTCATCAATTAATCCTCAATCCATGCGACTTGATCAGCTCTCTTGCCATTAAAACACAGTTCTCTGTAGCTCTTCCTTTGACTCTGCTGTTATAGGTAATCCGCAAACAGGAGCTCCCACAGGTCTTCAGGTATTGTCACTCAGCACTTCCATCATCACCACAAAAATAAAGGGACTTGGTGCTGACTCCACTCTAATATGTTGTGTCCTCGTTCAGTCTTTACCACAGTGTTGGTTCCCATATACATTTCCATAATCTTAATCGACCTCCTCCCCTTCCCATGAAGCCTCCATTACGTCTGCCATGTTTGGCGGCCTTGCAATGTTCCGTTCTCACGATATCTATAAATATAATAGGCTAATGCTGTCTGTCTATTCCCCCCTGAAACACCGAAATGATCCTCGGAGACAAGAAATAACGTCAAAGTTGCTCCTAATTAATCCATACTTACGGGAAATTCACAATTATTAAGCAAAGGTTGCTTCAATTTAATGCAAACCTACGGGAAAATTATAATAACGCCTCAATTTGGTGAACGGTAAAGAGGAAGCAACGCCCTGCGTTAGACAGTGGTAAGGTGGTTGGACCATGTGACTCAACATCCTGCTGCATTCAAAATAGACAGTTGAACACTTGTATGAACAATGCCAAGCTTTGTAACGATCTCGACATGGGCCTTTGTAACGGTATGGGCCTCAGTCTTCAGGAAAGCATCTGGTATAAAATGTGGCAGAGGGGAGTGGGGGGCTGGGAGGTGTGTGGAGGCGGATGGGGGTGTGGGGCGGATGGGAGGCGAGTGGAGGCGGATGGGGGTGTGGAGCGGAAGGGGGTGTGGGGCGGATGGGAGGTGTGTGGATGCGGATGGGGGTGTGGGGGCGAAAGGGGGTGTGGGGTGTATGGGAGGTGTGTGGAGGCGGAAGGGGGTGTGGGGTGGATGGGAGGTGTGTGGGGGTGGATGGGGGTGTGGGGTGGATGGAAGGTGTGTGGAGGCAGATGGGGGTGTGGGGCGGATAGGAGGTGTGTGGAGGCAGATGGGGGTGTGGGGGCGGAAGGGGGTGTGGGGTGTATGGGAGGTGTGTGGAGGCGGAAGGGGGTGTGGGGTGGATGGGAGGTGTGTGGGGGTGGATGGGGGTGTGGGGTGGATGGAAGGTGTGTGGAGGCAGATGGGGGTGTGGGGGCGGATGGGGGTGTGGGGTGGATGGGAGGTGTGTGGAGGCGGATGGGGGTGTGGGGTGGAAAGGGGTGTGGGGCGGATGGGGGTGTGGGGCGGATGGGGGTGTGGGGTGGATGGGAGGTGTGTGGAGGCAGATGGGGGTGTGGGGGCGGAAGGGGGTGTGGGGAAGATGGGGGTGTGGGGAAGATGGGGGTGTGGGGCGGATGGGAGGTGTGTGGAGGTGGGTGGGGGTTTGGGGGCGGAAGGGGGTGTGGGGCGGATGGGGCGTGGGGGTCTGGGAGGGGTAGGAAGGTCTTGGAGGGGCGAGGCAGGGTTGGTGGGATGAGGAGGGTCTGAGGAGGGGGCCCCTTCCCAGGTAGGGGAATTTTGTAATCCAACATGAAGCAAACGTCAGCACTTTAATGTGTGAAATTAACTAAGGTACCAACATGAACCGAGGATGTGCTGTGACATCTTTGTTGTTAAGAAATGTAATTTAAAATATTTTACCTCTTCCAATCATGGCAAGAATAAAAAGCGTCATTTTGTTTTTGTTTTTCTACAGTGGTATTTTACCATTGGCTTCCAGATAGCACAATATATAAGGGAACGGACAGACAGACAAACAGAAAAATGGAGTGTGGCTATAAGTGCAGCTTTGTCTGATGTGAGACTGGTCAGGAAATGCGCCACACGTGAACCAATATAATCCCGAAGTGTCCCATTAATGTGTCCGTTGAAGGACGTCATGCTCCACAATGTAATGTCGTCTGCTGCCATTGCACCAGAGTGGCAGTTTCCGTCAGAAAGGAGTCCAATAAGAGAGCTCAAAAGCGAGCACGTGTCCAATTGGAAAACACTTACTCGGCCAAATAAATATATTGTAATGTCTGCTTAAGTTCATGGCTCCTGATTTGTACTCTAATACATCATCATAATCATCATCGGGTCGATCTCGATCGGACATTGCGTCTTTCAGTTGCTAATTATACTCATGTGGTCACAAGTTCTACATGAGTACGCAGTATTCTTTTTTTGTCAGAATTTATGATCTTCATCGTTGAAATGCCGGGTAACAAGTCTTTCTGCTTCGACATTTCAACTACGGAGGCCCTGCTGCCATTAGACCTGTCCAGTATAGCTCATTGGGTCATCGGGGCACGCAAGCCGCTCCACGATCGTCAACGTGATAGTCAATTGGAGTGGTTAATACTATTTTACAATGATAGCAACGTATTGATCATGCCATGGATACAGAGAGATAAGAAAAAAACCAAACTGAAGAGAGAAACAGAAATAACTAGAAGGACACTCAGTAGCGAGCACACCTCCACCTGGTTGGCCATATCACTCAATGGTGAAGAATCATGAAAAAAAATTCTACTAGCCGGATCCGGATCGTCACCAAAATCGAATCTATTTGTCCTTGTCAGACACCCAACCGGTCCAACAAGTTTCGTCCAAATCCGTCCATAACTTTTTGAGATATCCTGCTATGTATCGTTTTTGGCCCCATCTCCCAATGGTGAAGAATCAGTTAAAACATTCTACTAGCCGGATCGGAATCCGGATATTCACCATGATCTAATCATTTCGTTCTCGTCACATAAGCTACATCTCTGCTACATCTCTGCCAAATTTCGTCCGAATCGGTCCACAACTTTTTGAGATATTTTGTTCACAAACAAACAAACGGACAAACAGACAGAGGTGAAAACATAACCTCCATCCACCTTTGGTGGCGGAGGTAAAGAGAAAGTGAGACAGAGAACCAGGTGAGGGAAAGGGGGTGATAGAGTAAGGGAGAAGGGGGTGGCGGGAAGAGAGAGACAGAGAGAGAGAGAGAGAGAGAGAGAGAGAGAGAGAGAGAGAGAGAGAGAGAGAGAGAGAGAGAGATTCAAATTAGAGAAATAAAGGCAGGAGCCTGACATAATGGCGAGATGCAAGGTTCGGGTGGTTTGGTGTGCTGAGTGTTGGTGCAATGAAAATAACCATTTTTCCCCATCGTGCGGTGTGCCAGCGTGGTTGCAAAGCTGCAATTACCGCAGGCAGGTAACGAGCCGAATTAATGCGCAGGTCTCGAAAGCATAACAGCGAAGTCTCTGTTCGGGGGCACAGGCAGGGACACCTTCCGGAGGCTGGGCAGCACAACGGATGGTGGACAACTTGAGCGACCACCTGCTACAAGTACGTGCACTGTGTTGTCGTTCATTGGAAATATTCTTCAAATGTTGCGTTTCCCTATTAAAAGCAAACAACAAACATTTTGTTAGCACAAAAAGGATCGATCCCAGCCTGGAGGGAGAGAGAGAGGTAGAGAGAGGTAGAGAGAGGTAGAGAGAGGTAGAGGTAGAGGTAGAGGTAGAGAGAGAGAGAGAGAGAGAGAGAGAGAGAGAGAGAGAGAGAGAGAGAGAGAGAGAGACTTGTATGTCCTTATATTACAAAAGTATAAAATAAAGATTGCTTACAGTCAAAACAAAATAAACAAGCTAGTTACATAAAATTTTACCATCAGGGAAATCAAAACCAACAAAACGTTATGCTACCTAAAAAAGCACAAAGGATATTTAGTAAAGACAAGAGAGAAAGCACTAAACGGCCATCAGATATTTTACAAAAATCATCATTTACACACCACATTCTTTCTCAAACAGTTCAAATTGGTTGGAAAGCGAGTAACAGTGAACATCAAGTTTTATCCGGCTTTCACAAAGTGCTCTGAACATTGCTACAGTATCTGTACTGTACAAATCATTCTTTATTTTGATTTCCTAGTTTTGTAAATTGCCAATTTTGCTTGGGAAATGAAAAACTTTGCAAGAATTGTTACTTGGATGTTAAAGGGGCCACTTGGACCAAAAATGAAAATTGGACAACTGAAAACAAGAGAAAGATGTGCAAATAGCACTTTCAAGAAAATAAAAAGAGGAGTTAAATGATTGCATCGAATATACAGTCACGTGAAAAAGTAAGTACACCCCATGTAAAGTTTTGACTTTTTCAACATATTTCAACATACAGCTATTTGATCTTCATTTCAACAATATTGATAGATAAAGGTGATATAATATAACAAATATCATGAAACATTTACATTTTGTAGTCCATTGTATAATTTAAATAAACATCAATGCAAATTTCGCATGTGGAAAAAGTAAGTACACCCCAACATTTATCACTACTTCAAATACCTAAAATTAGAATCAGGTGCACCAGCTCAGGTGCAAATGATTAGAACATCATTAGAGAGAATCTTGGAGGAACCTGTCTTATTTAAACCTCAGACATTTAGTTTGGTTTGCTCTTTGTTGTTGAACTGTGCGGCATCACCATTCCTAGATCAAAATAGCTCTCTGAGGCCTTCAGAAAGAAGGTTATAGATGCCTACGAGTCTGGGAAGGGATTTAAAAAGATCTCCAAACAATTTTAAATCAATCATTCGACTGTCCGGAAGATCATCTACAAGTGGAGAAGATTCCAAACAACTGCCAACTTGTTCAGGGCAGGCCGCCCCAGCAAGTTCAGCCCGAGAGCAGACCGCACGATGCTGAAAGAAGTCTCTAAGAACCCCAGAATGTCATCACGGGACCTACAGGTAGCTCTTGCCACTGTTGATGTCAAAGTGCACGAGTCTACCATTAGAAAGAGGCTGCACAAATATGATTACCATGGGAGGTGTGCCAGGAGGAAACCTTTGCTGTCCAGAAAGAACATCAGGGCAAGACTAAAGTTTGCCAATGAACACCTTGGCAAAGACCAGCACTTCTGGAACAATGTGCTCTGGACAGATGAGTCGAAGGTAGAGCTATTTGGCCACTGTACCAGAAGACATGTTTGGCGAAAACCAAAGACAGCATTTGACACAAGAACCTGATACCAACTGTAAAGCATGGTGGTGGAAATATTATGGTTTGGGGCAGCTTTGCTGCATCAGGGCCTGGGCAGCTCACCATCATGGAATCCACTATGAATTCTTCATTGTACGAGAGGGTGCATGAGGATAATGTGAGGCCATCTGTCGGAAAGTTGAAGCTCAACCGAAGGTGGACCTTGCAACATGACAATGACCCTAAACATACCAGTAAATCCACGAAGGAATGGCTGAAAAGAAAGAAATGGAGGGTTCTGGAATGGCCAAGTCAAAGCCCTGATCTAAATCCCATTGAGATGTTGTGGGGGGATTTGAAACGAGCTGTGCATGCAAGAAACCCCTCAAACATCACACACCTGAAAGAATTCTGGATGGAGGAGTGGGCAAAAATTTCTCCCAGTCGATGTCAGAGACTGGTAGACAGTTATAAGAAACGCCTACTTGAGGTTGTTTCTGCCAAAGGGGGCAATACCACCTATTAGAGCCAAGGGTGTACTTACTTTTTCCACGTGCAAAATTTGCATTTATGTTTATTTAAATTATACAATGGACTACAAAATGTAAATGTTTCATGATATTTTTTGTTATATTATATCACCTTTATCTATCAATATTGTTGAAATGAAGATCAAATAGCTGTATGTTGAAATATGTTGAAAAAGTCAAAACTTTACATGGCGTGTACCTACTTTTTCACCTGACTTTGTATACATGATAAAATAAAAGGTCCAAAACCAAATCGATTTAAGTCTTCGGACAAGTATTCATGAGAAACATAATCAAAAGCCTTCTCCTGATCGAGGAAAACAAGGCGAACACTTTCATGATGGCTATCACAAACATCAATCAGATCACGAATAACAGAAATATTGTCATGGATATTACGACCTTTTCCATACCAATAATATTACCAATAGCAATAACAATGTGTTCCACACCAACCTCACCGGGAGGAACACACACCACGCCATGCTTCCGTGTGAGAGCTTCGAAAGCCGCATACGGTGAACGTGTCGCCATCTTACAACAATTCTCCAAATGTCAATCCGTCCGTTCGAAGGTACAGCAAAAACGGCTTAACCGACCGCAATGATATTTTGGGTGGGTATTCCTGGGACCGCTGGGAGTAAAATGGGCTATAATGTTTTTCCAATTTTACCAAGTTTTCCAATTCTCCAGTTTTTCCAAACATAATGGAATAATATTTACCGATATGAACAGTGATGTGGCTTTTGTTGAAATTCTACAAATACTGTTTATTCTACGTAACAGGAGAGAGTACTGCAAAACTGCAAAAAAAGCGCCACACGGCATGTACCAGCACGAGAAAACGAAAGCGGTAAAACACACCTCTCAATGAAGACAAGGGCGACAAACCCATCGCAACTCGTTAAGAGTGCCGATAGAATACCACTCACCCCTCAACCTCACCGAAAGGCGTAGTCTGTCTCTGTCTCTGTCTCTGTCTCTGTCTCTGTCTCTCTCTCTCTCTCTCTCTCTTGGAAAAATAGAAGAAAATGGAAAAAGAATAGAGACAGCAACACAAGCGAGGAACGTAATGGGGGAGGGGGGATGAGGAGAACGGCCAGAGGAAGGGGAGAACGGGAGGGAAGATGGGGGGATGAAAAATGGGAGGAGAGGATGAGGGTTGTGGTGCCGGGTTTGATGAAAATGAAGTGGTGGGAGCAGACAGAGAATAGACAATGGGAAGATAAACAAAAATGGAAAAGAAAAGGTGAAAACAACGAGAACAAGCGTTACGCCTAGGTCCCCCATCGGTGAAGTGATGTGAGTTGACAAAGTGGAAGAGGCAAGGCGGCCATCTTGGATTTTAACGTGGCGACCCAATTTTCAATAGCGTTTTCCCTTATATAGTCTACTTGCCAAGCCTATAGAGCCCTCTTGTGAACCCGGAAATGTTGAGTACCCCAACGTTTTAAGTTAGAAATGTACAGTATGGGTCCCCAGCACTTAGAAACTGCCGGATGCTAACTTGCATATGTCGGGCAATTAGCAAAATTAGCATTAATAGCATTAACCCTATCAAACATAGGCCTGGGACACTGAAATTTCTGTTTCGCTCTATTGCTCCGTTTGAATGCTTCGTGTGAGCAAACTATTTGAAGGATCTGTATGAAATTTGGACATAATACACTTAGACAGATATGCTTTCCGTGAGTGTTCTTATAAAAAATTTCCTGCGATCAAAATTTCATGTGAAAAAAGGGATGTAAAAGCCGTGAGTGGAGACATGTTTGGGGAGCAGACATGCATCAAGCAAGGGAAGGGAGTAGGAGGCATGAAGGGCATCTCCACCAACCCTGAGCAGGTCGCCGTGTGGATCCAATCTTTCGGCATCTGCTCCTATCTCTCCAAGTCATTGGATGAGATTTACGACGATGCTGAAGCACCGGATAAGACAATGAAGCCCAACAGACACAAAGAAGAGGGTAAAGGACGGCGGGAATTGGACGCAGAGGACCGGGCTAAAATCCTGAGAGTGCTACAGGAAAACTCCCATCCACTCACCATAGAGACCGCGACCCTCCACCATATCATAAATGGCCAGGTGGCAGATGAAAAGGTGAATGTGCAAGATGCATTGAAGATCGGACAGGACATGAGCACACTGTTCTCTTCATCACTTCCTGAGAGATTTCATGCGCCCATCTCAAATAAGGTGGTGACAATGACATTCACCAAAAAAAGAGTGAAGGTCAATGCAAAGATCATATGTGACCTTGAGGCGTTGTTTGCTCGGCTGCTGGTGGTGGGGAGCAAGAGAAGAATGGAGCTCTCTGCCCTCTTTGACTACAAGCTCGACCCGGTCCCTGCATCCATCATCGATGAGTATGGATGCCTCAGGAAGGGTAACAAGTCTGTGATCGTCCAGCGTCTTGGAATCCTTGCCCCCAATCCCCACCCACCACATGTTGTACTCGTTGATGCATCGCAGCTCATCTACCACGTGGTGTGGCCATCGTCAGGCACTGTGGCTGACCTCGCAGCCAGCATGGGGCGCCGGCTTAATCGCTACATCACCGAAACATTTGTCATCTTTGACCGGTATGAGCAAGTCTCTGCCAAAGACCACGAGAGGCAGAGAAGAGTTGGGGAGAGCTCAACCGAGTACCGACTCTCACTGACAACCCCTCTACCTAGCCGCGACAAAGTGATGAAGAACAAGACAAACAAACGGAGACTGGGTGAGCTCCTGTGCACACACAGCATAGGAGATCACATCAAGATGGTCAGCAAAGCAGACAGTATTGTCACTCATGACGAGGCTGACGTCTCCCTCATCTCATACATGTTGGATGCAGCCAGTCGCGGAGCTGAAACTGTCCACATTCTCAGCGACGACACTGATGTTTTCGTACTCATGGTCTATTGGTGCTGGAAGGTGGGCATCACATGTAACCTGCAGATGGAGAGATGGGATGGCACTATTCTCAACATCAATTCGACAGTAGAGAATCTCGGTGAGCAGTGTCGCTCCATCCTGGCTATGCATGCTCTCTCCGGATGTGACACCACCTCCTATCCCGCGGGGAAAGGGAAGGTGTCCGCACTCAAGGCCATGAGAGTAGTACCTGGTGACCTGCTTCACTTCGTCGGAGAGGAGGGAGCTACTGATTTACAGATTACAGAGGCAGTGAGTGGTTTCTTCCTGGCTCTGTACAACGAGAGGGAGTCGGCATCTCTGAACGTCGCCAGATATGACATCTACCGAAAGCGCAAAACCCCCCCAGCACTGAAGACACTGCCTCCTACAGAGCGCAACGCTCTCCTCCATGGACGGCGTGCCCATCTACAGGTGCTGCTTTGGAAAGCAGCAGACTGCACTGACCCACCAGCTGTGGACATAACAGAGTTTGGATGGAATAAGAAGGAAGGTGAGAAGGGAGAGGAAGTCATCATGCCCATCCTGGATGCAAGCCCCGTTGCTCCTCCTGCCGTGTTGGAAATGATCAGCTGTAGCTGCAAAGCTGGGTTAAAGCCCTGTTTAACAGCAAAGTGCAGCTGCGTAGCTGCAGGCCTGGCCTGTACCAGCTACTGCTTCTGCAAAGGCTCTGATAGTACATGTTGCAACACACTCACACACTCACAGCAAGAAGAGCAATATGACAAGAATGTAGAGTCAGGAGAAGAAGATGAAGACGATGAGGATGAGTTTTATGATGAGGATAAGCTTTATAGTCCTGCAGTGTAGTCTAATATTTCAGATCAATTGTTCACATTTGCATAAAAGCACCAAAATCGGCAGACATGTAGAATAATGTATTCCGAACAATTCTAGATATGGAGCCACCCGAGATTGTGCCTTGGACAGCTACGGCGGCCATTTTGGAAAATGGCCGCCATTCTACTTTAGCGAAATGGGCTATATACTCTTATTTTCTTATTGTATTGGTGGTAGATATAAGGAACGTGTAAAATTCAGTAAACTGACCATGAAAAAGGCATATTCAAATATTATGAGCCAGTATTTTCGATAAAAAAGCCATTATTTGATTTGTAAATGGCTGCTTTCCTGAAACTTTTTGCTGAAAAGTACCCATTATTGGAGAACATGAGTCAAATGATATTCATCACATTCAATGGGTTTGGAGTCAACAAAAATTGCATTATAGATTACATACTTTACTCTATTTTTAAAAGGGAACTGATAATCGTGATAATGACAAACTCAGAAAATGTAGTCAAATGATTGCACACTTACTTGACTTTGAAGCGGCTACGGTCTGTGTCTACTGGCATTCTCCTTCACAAGCACACAGTCCAGTGCATTGCAGATTAGCCTTCTTGCATTTGCAGCGGTTTCTACAGCCTTTTTTGCAGCCGCACGACACCAGCTCGAAGCAGCTTTTTGAAGCCTCAGGGAGTGTGGTCCAGAGCGGTTCGTAGGACCCATCCTCTGTTTCCCGCCAGCCCCAGCTTGTTGGTGATGGAAGCACGGGTTGAGGGACCAAGACCTGCCCCCAGACATAGCCACCCTGGAAGACTGATCTCTTCACATGCTGTTCCAAAGCATCGTAGATAGGTGGGATGCGCTGGACGGAGTTCCTCTTGGCGAAGAGTTTCTTTCTGGAATCGTTGACGTCCGTATATGGACTGGTGCGGTCATAGAGGAGCACCACAAACCTTTCAATGCAGTGCATTGTGTCATCCTGGATGTTGACTGGCGTGGTGGTCAGGGTGAGCAGGGAATCTGTCAGTTCTGGAAACGAGTTCCATGTGGCCCAGGCAGATTTCTTCCCATGCCCCACGAATGCTGATACAGTGTCACATCCGGTCATGGCATGGAATACAGGGAGGGCACGTGCCTTCTGTGGGCCGAGGGAGGCAGCTATTTCATGGGCAGGGATGTAGCGGTAGTTTTTGCCCGTCCCAAAGGCAATCCAGAGTTCATCCACGCATGTTAGTGCATGGGCTACCATCACCGCCAAGACGACGACGTCGGTGTCTACGGTTCGAACTTGAATCCGACGGTGGTCATGGTCTGCAGCATGGGCCACATGCAGCATGATGCGAGTGTCCGCCTCTTCTTGACTGCATGGAGCCAGTGAGCTTTCATCTTCCTGCCTTGGAAGGCAGATCACTGCTTCACCATCAGTAACTACCAGCTCCTTTGCCTCGTCATGGAAGGACTGCACCAGCACATCGGACAGGAAGGTGAAGAGCTCCACCTTGTTTGCATCGACACGTAGGAAACTCTGCCAGTTTCCTGGTATGGCTGCGGTGCTCACCACGCGTCGTCGCACCCCTTTTCCTCGTTTCTCCCTTGTCGCCGACTTCAAGGAGCCATCTTTGTAGCTATCCCAAATGAGGTCGAGACGTGAAGCACCACGCAGCTGCCCTTCGACGTATGGGATGAAGACTTGGTGGGCATATTCTTCAAATGCCTTGGCAGTGCCAGGCTTCAACATCTGCACGATGACGGCGCCGTCAAGGACAACAGGTAGTGACAGCAGGTGCATCAGACTGAGCTTCAGCAACGCCTTCAAGGCACACCAGCAAATCGCTTTTGCTACCCAGGTGTAGCTTGCCTGCATCAGATAACGCGGGAGGACATGCTTGATTTTCATGACGGAAGAACTCGTCCAGGTTCCCATCGCGGTTCTGGCTGCCTATGTAGAGCCCTGCAAATAAGGCCATATCATTCTTCATAGATGCTTCCTTTCCTTTTGGCACTTTTGGTCTTCTGTCTGTTCCGAAGAGGGGGAGCTTGGTCCTCTTTATAGGTTCGTCAATAGTCTTGGTTCTGTCTATGAGGCAATCATTTGAGTATGCCTGAAACTGTTCTTGTCCAATCTGCTTGGCAGTGCGAACTGTTTCAATCACTGCAGGATCGGCAATCTCCTTGGTGTCTAGGACCAGCAAATCTGGACTATCCTCCTCGAAGGGATTCCCCAGCTCTTCAATGACAGCCACAAGTGATTGTACATCTTTGGCAAATGCTTTCTGTGCACTTGGTGTTTCTTCATGGTGACGTGTCTCCTCTTTGGCGTTTGGATGCATGTTCGCCTCCTCAAACCTCATGATCACTCTGGCCACCTCGGGTCCGGCGACCATCCAGCGCCTCAGAGCACTGGGATTGTCCGTCAGGCCAATGGCACCTCCGTCGGAGACTTGACACGGGCATTGTTCTGTTCATGTGCTTGGTCAAGAGGAATTGCTGAGAATGCCCTCTTGGTCTTTTGCACTGTGAAGTGGCCTGCCTTGAACTCATTGTAGATCTCTGGGTGCTGTTGTGGAAGTTCTGCCATGTCACGCAGATGGACCGGTATCCACCGGGCATAGTTTATATGGTCCAGCGCGAAGAACCATGGGACTATCTCAGTTAGAGCATCCAGGTACATGCTGAAATCTGCCTCTCTCAGAGATCGCACGTAGATTAGGATGGAGAGCTCCAGATCCAGGACTGTTGCCCAGTACAAAAACTGGGGAGAGCTGTTCTCTTTCTCATGGCACCAGTCTTCGAAGTCCTCGGGAGGCTGGTCATCTTCTGCACTGGCACTGTGCTGATCGTATGCACGCCGTTGGAGTATGTACAAGGCAGCCGCTGTGACCTGGTGTGCCATTCTTGTGCGTGTGACGTGCGAGGCCCAAAGAAAGGAGTCAGCGGTTCCTGCAGTAGCAATCTGTGCCTGTGCGAGTGCATGTGTCCACCCGCTTCCCTGCAACCAGTCACCTAGTGTCTTCAGTGCTGCCATCTCGACATGCAGGCCTCCGAACATCACCACCAGTTTGTCTTCCCCATGTGTTTTCGGCCACTTCCACTGTATCTGCTTCGCAAGAGCAAAGTGGCTGGTCGAAAGCCAGAACAGGCGTTTGGCCCGGGTTGAGATGCTCAATGGCATTTCTGACCACATCCATGGAGTGTCTGATCATTGCGACCGTGTGTGCACTCTCATGGAACAGAGGAAGCAGTGAAGTTGCCGTGATGATAGCTTGGCCTGGCTCCTGGTGGCTGGCATGGTATGCAGCCCATGATGTCTTCTGATAGACTCCGTCTGTGGTCACATCTTGAACTTCGAGCGCACTTCTCAGGTTCTCCAACCACCCATACTCTTTCTCCTTATGCTCTGCAAAGCTGTCCCGTTTCAGAGAAGTCACGGAGGTGACCGGTACTGTTGAGCCCTTGACAGTGGAAGCAACGGTTGTTACCTCAGTGTAGTACTTAGGTAGATGGTCAACAGTCCTTGATACAGCAGGCCCGCCAGTGATGACAATCCCACGCTCCACTCCTCCATCTGCACACATTGGGTGTTGCAAGATAGAGATCCCTGTTCCATGGAACGAATCCTTTGCTGTTGTGGAACTAGGATTGTGGTCGATGTTGTCCACAGCTGCGGTCGTGAACACACTACCACGCAGGGTTGGCGGGCAGACCACTTGTTCTGTTTGGAACATCTGACATGCCCGGTTTCCCATCTCTGCAGAAACGCGCAGGACACGGTCGTATGAGATGCTGAGACCCAGGCTGAAGAGCTTGTCCACTAGTCCCCTCTTGTGAGTCTCAGCGTGCAGCATCAGGCCAATGTACATTGGCAGAGGAGTTTCTTGAGATGTGGCATGTCTGACAGCTGGATGTTCTTGTGTCTTTGTACCAACAGGAGAGGTGCTTCTTTTCTGCTTCTGCCGATGCTTGACACCGTTGAATTTCAGGAGCTGTGCAATGGACCAAGCTGCCTGTGTTGAAGGAGGATCAATTTGATTCTTGATGTTGGGTCCATGCAGCACCATATTTACCAGTGCAAGTAGCACAGGTGGCACAGCCTCCTGCTGGCAGCCTTCCTTGAATGATCCAGTGAATGAGTTGGTTTCCTCAAACATGTATCGACGAACTATCTGTGCAGCTCGAGCGAGGTGAACTACTTCACTGTCACAGTCCTGCTCGCAGGCTTTGCCAAGTGCCTCGCCAATGTCCTCATCAAAAGCCAACAGGACATCTCGTCCTTTGCTCTGTGCCCGTAGGCCTGGGAGCTGGGCTAGTAGGCATTCTTTCAGCCTTGTCGTATTCACTCTCATGTCCAAGGGAACTCCAAGATGCTCCATTCTGGTCGCGTACAGGTTTGCTAGGTCGGAAAGTCTGAATACAGGAGATGTGTCCTCTTCCAGGTGAGTATCTTCAATGTAAAGGGCAAGTTCTGCCAGCACAATTCCGGAGACCACACTTTCATGTCCAGTTTTGTCTTCAGCATTGACAGAGGCCTTTGCGCGATTGTAGAGAGACATTAAACACTTAGAATGATACTTGGCATCAAGAGCCCGCATATCACCCATGCTGAGCCGTGCCAGCAGTTCGTGGTCTCCAATTTGTGTTGCACACTGCCGCACACGCTGATCAAACGTGAAGGTGGTGGCTTCATGTAAGTCCACACCAGACAGTCTGCAGAAGAAGCATGAGGGTTGACTAGAGGTACTTGATTCTGCACTGCGTGACCTGGTGCGCTTTCCTGGCACGGCATTGCCTTCACCAGATGAGCTGCCTCCTGCTGGCCTCTTCTGTGCTCTTTGCAACTTTATAGTATTAAAACGAAGCATGCATCGTTTATGATAGACAGCTTTGTGGGCAACCAATGCGGCCTCGATGCCCTCTCCTTCATCAAGTCTAGCAAACTGCAGCATTCTGGGTAGTAAGCCCAGCTCTCCAAACTGCATCAGATTCCCGGCCAGTGTCTTGTACCCACTCCCTGTGTTTGGGCGTTTTGAATTTGCTGGGCAAACAAGGGACTCTGCTGTATCCTCCTGGCATATGGCACACAGTTCCCAGTTTGTGTTGGACGGGCCAACAGACGCACGGTCCATGCAAGAATGCGCCAGCTGGATCTTCTTTGACATGGTCATGATTATCACTCAATATTCTGCAAAGACACAAAACACCTTGTTACCACACTAATACTACTACTACTACACCACTATTACCAATTACAACAGCACTTCCACCACTACCACCACCACAACAAAATACTTCTGAACCTGTCACCGATGCTGTGTGCGAAAATGTATTTTCCCATAAAAATGACAATTTTTCCCCCCAATACAATGGTTGGAACTATATTAAATCAACACAAATGACATGTGTATTGTTTTTATTTGTAATTGCACATCACATGGAGTATTTATCACCTCTAAGAAACCTGCAAAGCGAATAACAATGACAGATATCCCATGTTGTTAAAGTAGAATGGCGGCCATTTTGAAAAATGGCCGCCAAAGCTGACCAAGGCACAATCTCGAGTGGCTCCATATCCAGAATTGTTCAGAATACATTAGTCCACATGTGTACCAGTTTTGGTGCTTTTATGAAAAGTTGAACAATTGGTTCGCTATGCTGCAGTACTATTATAACAGTGCAGCGTAGTAGAAGTGCAAGACGCTCTTTCTTGATGGAAGTTTTATGTTGTGTAACTAACTAGTGCACATATTTTTCAGCTTTGATAATTTTGGGTATACTTGTGTATGAATTTTGAGGATATTATTTACTCACAGTTATATTATTCTAGTTTGGTATGGTACTTGCCTTTGTTACCTCTAATACCTGTGAATAAAAGTGGAGCAATCGAGCGAAACAGAAATTTCAGTGTCCCAGGCCTATGTTTGATAGGGTTAATGCTATTAATGCTAATTTTGCTAATTGCCCAACATATGCAAGTTAGCATCCGGCAGTTTCTAAGTGCTGGGGACCCATACTGTACATTTCTAACTTAAAACTTTGGGGTACTCAACATTTCCGGGTTCACATTGCTGGTGTGGAAATGTAACTCATTGATTGGGACTGGTAACTCATTGATTGGTACTGGTAACGAAGCAGATAGACGATTTCGTAAATGAATGTCAGGAATGTGCACGAACATGGTAATCTCTTGTCCACCTGGTCACAGCCCCAGGCTGGAGCACCCCCCTATTGTTTGGTAAATGGAACTCGCAGCAGGAGGGGAGCGAGCTGGTGCCAGTGAGGCGACCGAGTTTGCGGAGAACGGATTAGGATTAGCGGAGGAAGGAATAATACTGCGGTGCCCATAAAAGAGTGAACATCTCCTTGACTCAGGAGCACTCGTCCTCAGAAGCCCTGCCCGATGGAACGAACGAATACCAACGAGTACGGCGCTACGGAGAAACATCGGCTGAGAAAGAGAGACTATGCGGATAGAGTTATCTGGTCCATTGAGTTAACGGTAGTTATTAGTATTTGAATGAAGTGAACAACTAGTTAATAAAGTCATGACCTTTTGTAAAACCTGTTTCCGATTATTGGAGTCTTGAGTCCCAAACCACTTCCACGACAATTTGGCGAGCCAGATAGGGGTCAATTTGGACACAGCATCTGAAAAGGTAAGAGTTATTCTTTGTTATCCTTGTCCAAAATATGATCTACGAACCTGCGTTTAGTTCTTGTACATACATGGTGGAGGAGGTGGTGTGGGGCTTGATTTGTCTGTGATAATGTCATTTGTCATTACCCAATCGGAAAATGATTTTTGTAAATACGTATTTTTGCGCTGTCTAAATAAAATGTGCCAGGTCGACGCTGGTCATTAAGGGCCTTACTGTGACCTGGGAGCTAACGGGGCATGAGTGCACCATGCGGCCATTTGCTCCCAAGTCTTGTAAGGCCGGTACATTTGTTTAGCACTTGGAATACAGATATTTTTTCTCTCTCATTCAAATTGGATGAAAATTGCATACCGACACTCCCTCACTGTCCCTCATTGTCCCTCATGTTCATTCCGGCTACCTGTCTCTTGCTCCCGCTCCTTCTCCCTCCCTTTAGTTCCCATTGGCGGACACTTTGCGAGAAGCAAAGCGTTTGTGTGAACCCTCAACCTCAACCTAAGTTGAAGTTGTTACTGCAGGGTTATTGTTTTTTGTGTATTTTCTCTGCGCCTCATGCTCGCAGATTTGGTTGGTACAAATATTTTATTGAAAGGTGAAAGATTTATCTGCGATTAAGCTTCAAAAAAAAAATTAAAAAAAAAAATTGATCTGCTTGGTGTTAGTTTAAGGGCTGTTCCAAATTTATCCTGGTTAAACACCAAAATCTGTATCAAATTTTGTCCAGGTCCATCACTAAGCTTTTGAGACATACTTCACGCTTAATGAAAGACAGACAGAAAGAGAGAGAGAAAGAAGCTTTGAGAGAGATAGACAGAGAGAGACAGAAAGAGAGAGAGACAGACAGACAGAGAGAGATAGACAGAGAGAGATAGACAGAGAGAGAGACAGACAGACAGAGAGATAGACAGAAAGAGAGAGAGACAGAAAGACAGAGAGAGAGACAGACAGAGAGAGACACAGACAGACAGAGAGAGAGATAGACAGAGAGATAGATACACAGAGAGAGAGACAGACAGACAGAGAGATAGACAGACAGAAAGAGAGAGATAGACAGAGAAAGAGACAGACATAGAGAGAGACAGAGAGAGAGACAGACAGACAGAGAGAGATAGACAGAGAGAGACAGAAAGCGAGAGAGACAGACAGACAGAGAGAGACATAGACAGACAGAGAGATAGACAGAAAGAGAGAGAGAGACAGACAGAGAGAGATAGACAGAGAGAGATAGACAGAGAGAGAGAGAGAGACAGACAGACAGAGAGATAGACAGAAAGAGAGAGAGACAGACAGACAGAGAGAGATAGACAGAGAGAGATAGACAGACAGAGAGATAGACAGAGAGAGAGAGAGACAGACAGAGAGAGACACAGACAGACAGAGAGAGACAGACAGAGAGATAGACAGACAGAAAGAGAGAGATAGACAGAGAAAGAGACAGACATAGAGAGAGACAGAGAGAGAGACAGACAGACAGAGAGAGATAGACAGAGAGATAGACAGAGAGAGAGACAGACAGACAGAGAGATAGACAGACAGAGAGAGACAGACAGAGAGAGAGAGAGACAGACAGAAGTTGATAACTTGATGTTGGTTCAATTTCAGTTTGCTGATAAGCAAATCCAATTCAAATGTTGGGTTTTGCGAACGTTTCCACAATGTCGCTACAACGTTTCACTTTCGTTGTTGCAACGTTTTGCTCCAACGTTTTGGGAACATTCAAATGTCGGGTTTTGCTAACGTTTCCACAACGTCGCTACAACGTTTCACTTTCGTTGTTGCAACGTTTTGCTCCAACGTTTTGGGAACATTCAAATGTTGGGTTTTGCTAATGTTTCCACAACGTCGTTACAACGTTTCACTTTCGTTGTTGCAACGTTTTGCTTCAACGTTTTGGGAACACTCAAATGTTAAGTGAATCGGATGAGAATTCACGAGTTATTTAATTATTAGAAATTAATGAAGTACTTATTTAATTAATTACATTTCTTTCTCTTCTGACCATGAACTTGGTGTCGACCTGCAGGCCAAACCGTTGGTCAGATGAGCTCGATACCTAGACCAAACATCGTAAGTCACTTGATTGGATGCATATATTAATTATGACATCATAAGTCACGTGACATGGCGGCCATGGTGGATTTCTTGAAAACCTTTAAAATGCATCCCTGCGTTCATTTTCCGATCGATTGAGTTGAAATTTTGAACAATCGGATCTGGACTGTCGTTGTTAACGACTCTGGCATGCACCCGTCCAATCAGGATGGAGCGGTATGGTCCCCGGATCATCACTGCCCGCAGTTTTAATTAGTTTTACTTTTACCTTTTGCTCTTTCTGTTCATTGTTCTCGTGGTCATACAATTTTTTGAAGACATGCACATGTCATGATATAGGAAATGTTTGTTCTGTTGAACGGAAGAAATGTTTATGGTTAATAAATTCAATGTGGGAGAGGGCAACACCACAAAGCATACCTCTTTAAGGTGTGTATAAACCCTGGAACATTTCAGCAATCAATACGATGCTGAAATGGTATTTTTGAAGACATGCATGTCATTATATAGGAAATGTTTGTTCTGTTGAACGGAAGAAATGTTTATGGTTAATAAATTCAATGTGGGAGAGGGCAACACCACAAAGCATACCTCTTTAAGGTGTGTATAAACCCTGGAACATTTCAGCAATCAATACGATGCTGAAATGGTATTTTTTGAAGACATGCATGTCATGATATAGGAAATGTTTGTTCTGTTGAACGGAAGAAATGTTTATGGTTAATTTAATTAAACGTGGGAGAGGGCAACACCACAAAGCATACCTCTTTAAGGTGTGTTTAAACCCCGGAACATTTCAGCAATCATGACGATTTTTTTTTTTACCTGAAATGGTGTAATATTATGTAATATGGTCGACCTTGGGTTTGTTTGGGTTTGTTGTTTATTTTTGTGGATGTATATTTTTGTGTATTTTGCATATATTTTCACGACTAATTCCAGTTAACACCCTGCAAAATTTGCTCGTTTTTCTGGCCGAGTCGAAATTGCGTTGAGTTCCTATGGCATGCGCCATTAAAAGCGCCGTGTAATGGTTGAGCTCCCTTTATTCCGTTTTGGTCATGCGAATGAGCAGACAAAATGACGAATGCTGCGGCTGGAGCAGTAGAAGCGATTTTTCTTTTACTTGTTTAATGATTATTCGATATTGTTATGACTTATTGTCAATAGGAATACTAAGTGGTCAGGAGGTAGCCTTTTGCTATGTACAGTTTATTTTATTGTTGATTATACCACATAGCTGTGGTGATAAAGGAAATGTTTGTTTTTTCAAATAGATGATTAAGTGGTCAGGAGGTAGCCTTTTGCTATGTACAGTTTATTTTATTGTTGATTATACCACATAGCTGTGGTGATAAAGGAAATGTTTGTTTTTCAAACAGATGATTATGATATGACCATGATTATAAAATCATGATGATTATTATGAATGATATCATAGGGTTCCAATGCAGAATGATTGCACGAACTTGGAAAAGAACTTTCAAGCCCTATGGGATAAATTGGGTATTACAAGCGATGGAGTTTCAAAATTTAGCATGATTGAAGGAATTTGACAGTCCCATTTCAGGACTTTTACGAAAATTATATTGCCAAGAGATTTGGGTACTATTAAAAGAAAAATGATGAGATATTTTTCCCAAAGAACTTTAATATCTGCCATCCATTTTGGCGGTCTCACGAATGAAGGATGAGTTGCCTTTAGTGGTTGCAAAGAAAATTTGTGGAGACCAGGCAAAATGGAAAAATAGGTCAGATATGACCCTAGGACAGAACAGTGATTCGTCAATTGACATGAGGTATGAACCAGAGGTGACGACCGATGAGCTTTGATCTCAGTCAATAGATGGACCTGTCCTGACATCATTGGGGAAAGGGCTTATGCAAGGAGTCATCCAAAATGATTAATTTGATTTATTGATGAATATTGATAAATTAATTGAAATTGAATAATTGAATTTAACTGAATAAATTTAATTGAATAAATTTAACTGAATAAATTGAACTGAATAAATTGAATTGAATATATTGATTGTTTGATTGATGAAAATGCGGTCTCAAGAAAGAAGCTTTAATATCTTTGTGAGATATTATCAATGTGAAGACAACCTTGGAAAATTGAGCAAGGTGGTGAGTTTATATATAGATATATATGTGCGGTTACCATTGTGTGATTTCCCCTTCAACAGAGCGGACACCTGAGGATTCACCCATTTCATACTGACCCTTTGGCTCATCTGCAAATACTGATCTGTGAGATTGGATTGTGCAAAAGCCACAGGTGAGAGAGATTCTCTGGAAATCACCGTTTGAACAGGTCGAGAGATCCTTCCTGGAGGTACGAGTGAAGCTTTAGAGGAACAAGCTACAACACATCCAACGCTACTTTGATAAAAGGCAGAATGGGAAATGGAGCCTGCAAGAATACACAAGGACAACCAGAGATTCCACAAAAAGGTACTTGTACACATCATATGTACGACCGTTATGGTACCGAAGCTATAAGACAGGTCAAGAATTGGTATTTGTGGACAAAGGGACATGATGAGGAGTTTCCAAGAGCTGGTACATTTGAGCGAAGTCGATTGGAAAGATTGGAACAAAGATTGAAAGCCAGGAAGAGACAGAATCTAACGGTAGACTGGCTTGCATTCCATCTTTGGGATGGTGAATCCAGACAACAGGAACAGCAAGAACGGATAACGGATCTAGAACTTAAAATAAAAAGGATACAGGATACAGTGGAGGAGACAAATGCACAACTGCCCTCGAAATTAGGAATGAAAGTGACAGTTGTCCCATCTGATTTCCAGTTGTCTCCCCAAAAAAGGACGGTACAGAGAATTTTTTCTTGTTTCAGGAGATAACGAGAGATTGCAGTGGCAACTCAGGGATGTAGAGATGCAGCCCAGCAATACAAGTGCACAGGTGCACAGACCAGGCAACGACAGAAACCGGTGTTTCAAGTGTGGACGGATGGGACATTGGAAAAGAGGATGTCCGTATACCAACAGGAAGACAAGTTCATAGGGTAAACCAAGATCAAGGGTACCAGTGCTGACCGATACCTCAGACAACGATTAGGCCTTCATTGCGACAAATCCCAAATGGCGATTGGCCTCAACAAATTAGATTACTGGACAAACATGAATAACTGTCGATGATTCTTGGGTCTGAAAAGTTTTCGGAGCAAGAATTATTCATTTTTTCTTTTGCTTGTAAGCAAATTGATAATTAATTGATCAAATGCCGAAATTGGATCTTTTATGTTGGGCACAAAATTTTAAATTTACAAAGTTTGGAACAATTGGTTTGCAATTTTTTTGGCAAACCAAGTGACAAGAGTCACATGATGATCAGGTGGGAATTTCGGACTATTGTTCCGCATGATTGATAGGTCAGTGGTCGACTGACATACAAATGGGTGGGTAGTCAAATTTGGATAAATTATTATGGGAACTGAAAGGGTAATGTCAATGTGACATCATAGGGGTTTTCTAAGAATAAACATTTTGGTCCATTTGTGTATTAGCGCTTATAAAATTGAAGGACAAATTTTGAGAAATTGAAATAAAGTTGACACCCATCCGGATCTGTAAATAAGGGTTCCAACGCAAACAAATACGCATAATGCATGTGTGTGTGGATATTTTGTGTGTCAATGTTAGTGTTTTTGTGTATCAATCTTACAAGATTGTTGACACCGACAGTGTGCCTTGTCTGAAAATAGATAGTTCCATGGGGATGGGATCGCATATCGAGAGAATTCGTAAAATAAAAAAAAATAAAAAATAAAAAATAGAAATATAATTTGATTATGAAAATTATCACTTTTGTCAAGGGAGATGGAGAATAAAGATTTGATTTGCTGAGTTATGAGCAGCTATTCATTAATAGTAAAAATTGGGAGTAATCTTGGGATTCCATTGTGATCGAATTTATATGAGAATCAAAGCTATTTATGGATATGAGCTTCATAAAAATGTGGGAGTACAAAATTAGCCAAATTTTGGAGAGGTCTTACACTGACTTCCCAGAGTACTCTGCTCATGGATTTTTATATATATAAACTTGAATTTTATCAGCATATAAATTGTGCTGTATGTATGGATGTGTTTTAGGCATAGATGATATGGGAAAATAGTAAAGAAAATTTTGCTGGTTTGAACTATTGTGAGTTTTCAGTTCTGGAGTTCAAACAAAGTCACTGGTTAACAGATGAGAAAGGATAGTAAATAAATTATTCGATGCTGGGTAAATTAAGTACGATATTACTAAGACTTATGAGAGCTATTGTTCTTCCTTACAGCAGTGGAAAATTATTGGGAAAAATTAGATCCAACATAATGAATCTATAAAAGAATTGTGATAGGGATAATATCCTCAATTTGTACTAATTATTTGATTGTGGGTAAAGGAATTAATTTATCGTAGTGGATTGTTAACAGCAGCCTGAAAATGTCCTGAGAGTGTGCATCCATGTAATCAGAAATCCCAGATTTGTTTTTACAAACAACATTTTGGTAGAGGTCTTGTGTGGACGAGCACTTCCTTGGTAGATAAAAAACGGTACTGCATGCTGGCAGCCACTTTTGCGGCCAGTTAGGCCAAACAAATTCAGAGGAAATTGTAGTTAAATACGTAAGTTACACATGGCTATTTGTAAAAAAGGAAATTTGTTGAGATGGGAAACATTTTTCGAAGGTTTATTAAAGTGTTATAATATGACATGTGGCAAGGCAAACTATTGGATGGGAAAATTAGATCTGGTTATAGAATAAATTTATTGACCCCTTGAAGTTAATTCCTCGAATCATTGTTTCACTGGCATTTTTTGTTCACATTGGAAATAGTTTGGTAGAGCTTTGGTTAAAACCTTTGGTTGCGGTATCTTGGAACGAATTGATAAACCATAGGAGATTGATAAGAATAGAAACAAATATGGACCCAAAATAGAAAGTTGGATTCATGCCTCTCATTGCAAGCAAGCACATGGGGCTAAGGTGGACGATCCCACAGAAAATGAGGCTGCACCTAGCAGCCCAGCAGAACATTCAGTGGCGGATAAATGATAGTCGTGATATACATTCATTCGAATTACATTTTAACACCCCTTGCATTGATAAACATTACTATTTCAACATTTAATATTCCTACTTGAATTAGGGAAGATAGTGACATTTATTTGCCTACATGACATACCATTATCTACTGATATTAGCGCAACATGAGGGATAATGTATCACAACTACACTCATGATTAGGGGATTTAGTTCGACCCCGGGAGATAGGGGGATCAGGGTAAGACAAATAATCTGATTTATGTTACATATTAAGGGATTTTCTTTATTTACCTTTTAGGAAGCTTGTTATTTTGGTATACAATGTTGAATGTCATTGACATATAATTATGTTATAGGTATGAACATATACAAGGGGTAGCTCACATGTTTTACAGATGGCTACAGGTGGGACAAGAGGGAGCAAGATACCACGATTATATAAAAGGGGGTGCCTTTGCATGGTTGGGAAACACATTTGGAGGGGTGGTAGCTAAGATACTCCAATATTTGTTTGTTGGTTTAGTAGTTATATTGGCAATTGTTTTAGTGGTGGCTTGCTTGAAAGCCTTAGTGACGGTGTGTTTGAATAAGGTAACCAACAACACGATGATAACGCATGAAGTGACAAATGAGGAAAGAAATGTGGAACCAGAAAAGGAAGACTTTTATGGCGACATAAATACTGAGATTAAAAGATTAAATCAAGTGATGTTGCAAATGAATACAGTAGAATTAAGATAATGGCATAACGACAATGTTATGAGTTGTGTCAATTACAATATCAGTGAACTCATATCACCACGAGTGACACACTGTTAGGAAAAAAAAAAAAAAAAAAGGGAAAAGAAAAAGTGGAGAGGAATTATGGTAATAATACATTATGCTTAATTTGTTGGTTTGGGAAAATTGTTGTTGGGAATTAGATATTCCCGTTTGTGATTGTAATCATATACAATTTATTTTCTTAGAGTAGTGCTAAAATACCTGCATGAGTTAATTTTTGAACTATATTAACCTGAAAGCAATTGTGGATGCTATTCTTAGTTTAGTAGTAAAATACATACCTGATTGAATATTATTTGTGTGACGCATATAAATGAATATAACTTTTTGAATGTGTTAAGGAAAAACAACAAATTGTTGAATGTGAAACTGTCGGAAGATATACATGATTATGCTGATTTCATGGTAAGATGTACCCTATCTGATTCAGTGTGTGTGGAAAGCAGATTCAGATGTGACTGAGCATAAGGATAAGACGAGATCACATTTGAAGGGGGTGCTAACGGAATTGGGAAGAAGTTCGAGAAAGAAAATTTGCGGCTAAAAAATGAAGTTAAACGTGGCATACACCCTCTTTCTCAAAGAATGATGAAGACATTCTCCCGTGTAACTTGGAGATGGATGCTTACCTTCACCAAGGAAATTTATGTGACCATTTGCCTGGATCACACTGCAACATATGAAAGAAAGGCGATCACTTACTCTTGTTCGAAGGCTTGGAACATTCATCACATCAGAAGTTGCAGGACAACGACACCTTACCTGCAACCTCTGTGAAATGCGGGGACATATGTTATTACTTCACCAACTTCCGGGGAGCCAGCATGGAGCTGCAAACCAATGGCTGTGCCTTTTCACAACAGCTGTGCACGATTCTGCGGGCCACTCCTGGTATGGACCATGGATGACCTGAACACCATGGTCCCAACATCATTGTGGATGCATCCGGAATCACTGTTCCACATCTTGCTGGCCAATCAACGTCACACCAATACTTGCTGCCCACTCACAATGAGGGAGGAGGCAAGTCGACTACAACTGGGCGAAGGCCTTGTTCAGGAATTACTATGGTTTACAGCAAAAAGTGGCAAGAATGCTACATGGAGAGCAGGGTCAGTCTATGACTCCGCAATGTTACCACAACAGCGAAATCCTACACGAAGTAGTGCAGGTGCTATGAAGACATTAGGAGAAAATGTTTCATACCTGGATTCAAACACAAGTGATCAGCCCTTCCTTTCAAACAAAGTCAACATTTGTGTGGAGGCAAACGTTTTTGCCAGATGGTGCAGATGCTTTACAAAACTTGAAAATGAAGTGAAATTGTTGTATCTTGGTGATGGTGAAGTGTTGTTTTGAAAAGATATTTGTGATGCAAATGCAATAGATTGAACAATATGGAAGGAGTCAATGACCAACGAAATGTTTTGTGATTCTTGCAGGATGACGGTGTATGCCTAAGGGAATTTGATTACCAAAGTTATGGTTTGAATACTTGTATTGATATTTACTTGTAGATATTGATTATTTACTTATACTTGTATTGATGTTTACTTACAGTGATTGATTATTTACTTATACTTGTATTGATGTTTACTTGCAGTGATTGATTGTTTACTTATATTGCTGTTTAGATTAATGGTTAATATAAACAAAAACAAAAAGATGAGGGAATTGTGGAAATGTAACTCATTGATTGGGACTGGTAACGAAGCAGATAGACGATTTCGTAAATGAATGTCAGGAATGTGCACGAACATGGTAATCTCTTGTCCACCTGGTCACAGCCCCAGGCTGGAGCACCCCCCTATTGTTTGGTAAATGGAACTCGCAGCAGGAGGGGAGCGAGCTGGTGCCAGTGAGGCGACCGAGTAACGTTTGCGGAGAACGGATTAGGATTAGCGGAGGAAGGATTAATACTGCGGTGCCCATAAAAGAGTGAACATCTCCTTGACTCAGGAGCACTCGTCCTCAGAAGCCCTGCCCGATGGAACGAACGAATACCAACGAGTACGGCGCTACGGAGAAACATCGGCTGAGAAAGAGAGACTATGCGGATAGAGTTATCTGGTCCATTGAGTTAACGGTAGTTATTAGTATTTGAATGAAGTGAACAACTAGTTAATAAAGTCATGACCTTTTGTAAAACCTGTTTCCGATTATTGGAGTCTTGAGTCCCAAACCACTTCCACGACACTGGCAAGTAGACTAATGCTCATAGTCCGTTTGCCACCCAGGTATGTTCTGTACTAAACCTTGTTCTCATGAGAAGTGTATTGTTTTTTGATGGTTTCATACTCGAATGGGTCTATAGAAAAGATTTAGCTTGGTTGCCGGAGTGTCAACCTTGGGGAACTCCGATAATTGGCATAAATCCAAGATGGCCGCCACGGACGGAGGTGGAAAATAACTTTTCAACCAATCAACCTTCCATCATCACATTTTTTCCGTATAATTTCGATGTGAGGATTCGATTTCTGAGGTCAATTGTGTGATGTGGGGTCAGATTCAGGGTTAAAGGTCAAGTTAAAGGTCATTTTCAGCCAAAAAATTATTAATATAATAATAATTGCATTTTCAGAACGAGGGTGGTCAAGAGTTTATTCATTAACGGCGATCACTCCCATTCATCATCAGAGCCGAATGCAAGATCAAGATGATCAGTTTCCTCGTCATTTACCACATCTGCTTCTCCTTCCTCTTCCACTTCATCTTGGTCTTCGTCTCCTGTCGTGAAGGGGTTCAAGCAAGCGTCACTAGAAACACAAGTGCAGTACACAGTGCATGATATCTTTCCATGGTGACAGCTGCAACGTTCACTGCCGCATACCTTCCCCGCCGTCTTACAGCTGCACCGCACTACATCCATGAGATCTTGGGGTCCTGGGGGCTGATCAGAGGTTGCTGGTACTGGGGTGCCATCTTTGATTTCCCACCCATACTTCGTGATGTCAAGTTCAGGTGGAGCCTGCTGGTCAGCAGATTTGGCGAGTATAGTCTGCAGATGAGTGTGCAAGATGTGCAGGAAGAGATTTTGGTCTGTTGGTGGTAGCGACATGATCTTGAGCAGCTTTCCAACCTTCTTTGTGTACATATGGTACCTCGCCTCACTCATAGTGGTCCCCTGTTGCTGACCATATAGAGCACAGAAGAACGCCTGTCCTGCTTCCATGAGCTGTGCATGGGTGGCATCAAGCTCGCCCAAGGCTGAGTACAGGCCTGGGAAGTCGCCAGCTCTCAGGGTCTTCAGGGCCGGCACTTTCCCCTTGCCGTACAGGTATGAGGTGGTATCTGAACCAGTAATGTAGTGCATTCCCAGGATCTGCAGGCACTTGGGGCCGAGTTGGGCACAGGTGGCGTTGATGTCCCAAACGGGTCCATCCCACCGCTCCATTTGCACTGTGGCCTGGATCTTGTTTCGGTACACCCAGTACACAAGCAGCACGAACACATCGGTGTCCTCTGAGAGAATGCAGATCACTCGCGTGTCGGACTCGGCAGCCATGAGGAGGTACGAGATCATTGTTATGTCCGCTTCGTCATGGTTGAACACACCATCGCTGGGACTCTCCACGGTGACTCCTTCGCCGAAGCTGTAGGTACTAAGAACTTTCGACAGCTGCAACTTGTGGTGCTTATTCCTCATGATGGCGTCTCGACTGGGCAGCGGTGTGTTGATGGTCAGGTCGTAGTTGATGGAACCAAGGCCAGCACGTCGCATACGCTCATGGTCCTTCGCAGAAACGTTGTGATACTTGTCGAAGACTAAGACCTTCTTGCCAGCGAGAGAGGACAATCTCGTCTTGATGGGCTTAACTATGACCGACGCATCTCCTTTCGACGGCCACACAATGTGGTAGAGGAGTTGGCTCGCATCAACAATGGTGACATCAGGCGGCGGTGGTCGTCGTGTCTGTACGCAGAGTTTGTGAGGCAGCGGTGCTTTGCTACCTTTCCTCAAGCAGCCATACTCATCGATGAGTGATGGGGGTATTGGGCACAGCTCATATTGGAAGATGGGTGCTCGCTTCATCTGTCGCTGCTGTCCGACTGTCAGCAGCCTGAAGAAGATAGTCTCCAGGTCGAAGATCATCTTGTCCCCCATTTTCACACCTTTCTTTATGTGTTTCATGGTCTTGATGGAACTAGAGAAGGTTGCATGGAATCCGGTGGGGGGGGGATGCCCGGAACTGTGCAGCCATTCTCTCGCCTATGTCCACTGATTCGGCAACATTCACCTCGGCTTCAGGGGGACCGAATCTACCATTGGCGATGTTGTAGAGGTGTGGCGACTGATTTTCCAATGGGTGAGACATTTTGGACAGCTCAAGCGAGATTCGACGTCTGTCATCTGCATCCATCTCCCTCCTCGTCTTGCCCTCCTCCTTGTGACGTGGTCCGCTGCTTGTAGTACTTGCTCCAGCTTGGGCATTGCTCTCCTTGACTGGGGGATCGGGGTAGATGTGCGCCATGGTGTCTGAGAGGTAGGCGATGACGGGAAAAGAATCGATCCATTCCGCGACCATCTCTTGAGAAAGGGTTATACCCTTGAGGCCACCTTTGCCGATTCGAATGGCAGTTTGTTCACCAAACTGGTCAGAGCTCACGACATTCCAGCTACCCTCCTGGTGACGGCACATGAAGGCACCTGACATGAGCTCCGTTTTGGCCATGGGTGGCAGCAGGTGGCGCATCTCGAAAACATGATGGGTGATGTAGCGGGCGTAGTGGTGGTGGCCAGCAACGAAGAAGTAGGGGAGCATAAGCTCGAGCGTGAGCTGCTGCAGCAGGAAATCTCCCTCCCTCTCGCTACGAAGCAGTTGATGGACGAGCAGCGTAGGCTTTATCAGATTATCGACCCAGTGCCTGCCGATTAGGTGTTGCCGACACGTTTCAAGGTAGTCGCTTAAGTCCTGGAATATTTTGGGACCAGTGGTGAGGAACTTGCTCAGAAGAGTAGTCGAAACCATCCGGAACGCTCGCATGGCCCGAACCCAAGACTTGCCGCTCATGATTCCTGTTAGCCCTCCAAACGCAGAGCTGATGAGAGGCTCAATACCCGACCCGCGCATGAGTTTGCCGATGCAGCCACAGAAGGACTGCACGGTGTGCATGATGCCAGGCCTGAGAATGACGTTATTGAAGCGATTGACGTCATTCCACTTGATTTGGCTGGCCACCATGAACAGCTGCAGATCGAGGGAGACGTGGACATAGGACATCCCCATGTCAGCCAACGACTTATTGAGGTACTCCAGCGAAGTTAGCACCGTGTCCGGATGAGCGGCTTTGGCATCGATGAGAGGTCCGAATATGTAGGTACTCGCTGGCTTCTTTTGAGCTTGATCATTGCGCGCCTCCTGATTGTTGAACCCACCCCACTCCATTGCGTTCTCCTGTGTGTTGAGCGTGTTTATCCACTTCATGTCCTTCTCCTGCACAGTAGCTAGACTCACCTGCCGGGCACATACTTCTTGGTAGGAGATGCCACAGGTGGCCTCTACAGCTGGTGGGTTCACCTTGGTCGGCCCGGTGTAGTGTTGCAGAGGAAGGCTGCCCGATGAGCTACTGCTGGTCTTTGACTGGGCGGCTTTCTTAGAGAGTCTGGGGATGATGAGGCTGCTCATCCCTGGCTTAGCGCGGCCATACTCTAGAATACCTGCGGGATGAGGTTGCTGGAATTCATGTGAGTGGACATGGGTAGTGCGTCAACCATTGGGTGTGACTACCTGGAGATCCAAGTTGTCAAACCACGCGAAGATGATGCCGACGGTTCTACACAACCCCATAAACTGGTGGAGGACCTGTGCATTGTCACCTAGTAAATGAGCGGCCGATTTTCGGAATCTCAGGGCCTCATCGTACGAGGTCGTGAAGCCATGCTCATGAAGGAGTTTGAGAAGGTCGGAACTACCATGCCGGTGCAACAGTTTGACGGCCAGCCCTAATGTTGTCTGATTTCTGGTACTTGTAACGTGACTCTGAATTGACTGGCTCAGGCTCAGAGATTTCTTGGTCACCTTACTGAGGCAAGATCAAACCAAGTCCGAAACCAACTTCAACAAACTTGCGCTGGTCGCCTTGATTGTGTTGGCCTGTGTAAACTCTGATAGGTCGTAATTGGCACTGTTGTACCTGACTGACCGTGCCTCATGCTTGATCTGCCTCACCACGGAAGCAATGCTCCTCTCATCCATATCGTCATCCTTAACTATCTTGAGAGTTTTCGCAACGGAGTCACAGAAACCAACAATGGTAGCACAGCCATCTACCCAAACAACTATAACATCCTTACTCATGCAGTCAGTTACCTTGCTAAACATGTCACGTCGAGCGAGCTTGCCACCTAGATCCGAGTACAGGGAATGCAGTTCAACACTATTCCATAATCTGGGCCTGTCTCGGCTCATGTACTCAATGACTTCCTTCAGAGCATTTTCATCTGCACTACCAGTTGGCAAATCAGCATATGTGGGAACTTTCGTAAAACTGTTATAGCAGCGGACGTGGTACTTGCACTCAGCAGAAGGTGGATCAGAAACAAAAGCAAGGTGCAACTTGACCCTTCTAGCCACATCATCATTACGCTGCTCAGCAACATCAAGGAGCATATCTTTCATAGTTGGGAGTGGGTTACGTTCTGTGTCAAAACGTTCTTTGGTCATACACTTACGAACGCGGTCCCATCGTTCTGGGTGTCTATCATCAATGGGTAAACATTCCTCGCTACAGAACATACAATCACGTTTGTACTCAAACACACCTTTGTCAGCTACCTTAGTATGAGACCTTGTAGTTGTCCTTACACCCTCATCTTCAGCCTTTCTTTTCTGTGACTTTCTCACTCTCTCAATTTTCTCTTTTGATGTATAAGTACAGTAGCAACCTTTATGACAGGTTATGCTTGCCGCATCTCCACCAACATCAATAATGTTCTGTAGCGTAGCCTGCAGGTCTCCATCTCCACGAGATTTGGCGCGCAAGATGAGCTTCCTCATCCCGTTCGCAGTGAATTTCGTTTCTTGTCCACCTCCGTGACACACTGGGAGAAGACACCTTGAGTCAGCCATATGTATACGTCTCTCTGAAAAGAAGAAGAGGTGAGATTAGAATCAAGGTATCGAGTTCATGAGTGGTGTGCAGTTGATGCAGGGGTCAAAAAGTTTGAACCCCCCAAATGTACAAAAATGACCTTTAACTTGACCTTTGACCCTGGATTTGACCGCCAACTATGCAACTGACCTCAGAAATCGGTTCCTCACATCGAAATTATACGGAAAAAATATATCACACGTGATTGACGGTTGAATGGTTGAAAAGTTATTTTCCACCTCCGTCTGCAGCGGCCATCTTGGATTTATGCCAATTATCGGAGTTCCCCAAGGTTGCCACTCCGGCAACCATGCTAAATCTTTTCTATAGACCCATATGAGTACGAAACCATCAAAAAACAATACACTTCTCGCAACAAGAAGGTACTCAACCTGGCAACTGGACTGGACTCAACCTGACAACTGGACTAATACATGGCGGCGGCCATCTTGGATTTTGACGTGGCGACATAATTTTCAATAGCGTTCTTCCTTATGCGTAGATACACCCACACACCAGATTAGAAGTTAGTAGTTCGTTTATTTCTCAAGATATTTCGCTCACAAGGTTCAGACATATATATGGTGGCGGCCATCTTGGATTTTGACGTGGCGACCCAATTTTCAATGGCGTTCTTCCATATGCCTAGATACACCCACACACCAGATTAGAAGTTGGAACTTCGCTTATTTTTCAAGATATTCTGCTCACAAGGTTCAGACATACATGGCGGTGGCCATCTTGGATTTTTACGTGGCGACCCAATTTTCAATAGCGTTCTTCCTTATGCGTAGATACACCCACACACCAGATTAGAAGTTAGTAGTTCGTTTATTTCTCAAGATATTTCGCTCACAAGGTTCAGACATATATATGGTGGCGGCCATCTTGGATTTTGACGTGGCGACCCAATTTTCAATGGCGTTCTTCCTTATGCCTAGATACACCCACACACCAGATTAGAAGTTGGAACTTCGCTTATTTTTCAAGATATTCTGCTCACAAGGTTCAGACATACATGGCGGTGGCCATCTTGGATTTTTACGTGGCGACCCAATTTTCAATAGCGTTCGTCCTTATGCCTAGATACACCCACACACCAGATTATAAGTTAGTAGTTCGTTTATTTTTCAAGATATTTCGCTCAAAAGGTTCAGACATATATATGGTGGCGGCCATCTTGGATTTTGACATGGCGACCCAATTTTCAATAGCGTTCTTCCTTTTGCCTAGATACACCCACACACCAGATTAGAAGTTGGTACTTCGTTTATTTTTCAAGATATTCCGCTCACAAGGTTCAGACATACATGGCATCAGACATACATGGCGGTGGCCATCTTGGATTTTGACGTGGGTTGCACCCACACACCAAATTAGAATTCGGTCCTTCGCTTATGCACGCACGCACGCACATATGCATGCACGCACGCACGCACACACGGACGGAGGGGAAAACCATAGTCCCCCTTTCGCTCCGCGCTGCGACGGGGAACAAAAAAGGGGGTAGAAAGATTGAAGGTCGGAGCAGATCGTACCTCACCACACATGCACAGCCGCCATCTTGCCATGACCAAAACACAAACGGCCAGCAGGGGGGGGGGGGGGGGCGCGTGCAAGAGCGAGACAGACAAAGAGACTGAGAAACAGAGATGTCTATGGAATTAAAAATTTACTAAAAAATGAAAGAGTCATATTCTTTAGACACACAGTTAAAAGTTCAGTTTATTATTAACCCTAAAGACTTGTAATTGATCGACTGAAATAAATAAACCTCGGATCAATATAATTGATGCCCCGAGAAGGTTCCAGTGCCAATGTTCTTCGGGCGTCCTGGAGCCCACCGTAGGCCCTGTAGACAAAGGGGTCCATTAATGGAGATAATTTTAGACACGGGAACTAGCGGTGTATGAGGGAGTCGGCAAGACTCAACAGGCACGGCTGTTATGGTTTCCCGCAGCCATGCTCACACTCGATGACCTTTTATCAAACACCTTATACGCAACAGTGGGTTTGAACACTGATCTCTTTTTAACCCTTTATACTCAGACAAATAAACAGATGTTAATGTCTGCTCAAGTTCATGGCTCCTCTACACCCCCACCGACACCCTGGAAATATATACATATTGCATTAATTATGATGCACTTCTCAACAAGAGCAATTAGAGCCAAAGTAATTGTGAAATATAATTGTTACGTTTTTCCTCCAAAAAGGAGAACGTCGAGAAAGCTCGAACAACCTAAAAGTCTGCATGGGGGACTGATGGAAAAATTTAAATAAATCAACAGGTCACAAGCCGAACATTAAAAAATCGCAAATGCTCTAACTTGACATGGTTGCTCGACCCCATAATTATTACTTTAAACACGTGACCTTAGTGCAATTAAATGGTTGGTGCGGTGTAACGACCCTTTTACTCCCGGGAGGCGCATCAGTGATGAAAGTTAGCACATGTGGGGTGTGTGCTCTTCCTATCTGTATTTCTTTTTCTTCTTGATATGATTGTTTTCCCACACGAGGGCCAAATATAGGACACTTTAATTTGGGTCTGCTCGACAGTGGCTGATTGCATAGGACGGATTCAGAACTTAATCGGGGTAGAAGCACAGCCGTAATGCGATGTTTCCAGTGGCAAAACACACCCAAAGCTATCCGACAGCACGGGTGCTTCAATCATTCAAGTACCCAGCGTGACGCAAGTCATGCTGTGCTATGAGTCAGGGTTAGGAGGGTTACTTTTCAAATATATATATATACATACATATTGTTGCGGATATGGGATTTGGCCTCCATCCATATCCGCTTGTAAATATTCCCCTATTTCCCCAATACTCCCCAACTATCCCCAATCCCCCATTCCCTAGTCCCATTGTCTGTAAACAACACTCTGTAGCCCCGACCTTCCCCTTTTTCCCCCATTAAATGTCGTACCCAGGTTCACCGCATCTCACGTAGACAACTATAGGACATCTTGCTAGTTATTCTTAGTCTATGTCAGTTAAGGACTCGTTTCCATTAATTCTGACTCTTCGTTGCACCAGAATGTGATTGTATGGCACCAGTAGTAAGTTTAGGACCTCCCAATACCTCCCCGCATCTCTTCCTCATGAAACAACAACACCAACAACAACAACAGCGGCGCGGGGAGTGCGCGTCCTCACTCCGGCTTGGTTAGCCGCCATTGACCATGTGCTCCGACGGGGTTACCACTCAGGGGCTCACTGTCAGCTCCTCGTCAAGGGCGGAGCCCGGTAACCCCCCGCACCCAATAAGAAGCGGCGGACCGATTCCATCTGGGGCGGAGCTAACGAGCCATGGGCGTGTCACTCCCCGCTGGACATGCGCAGGAAGACGGAGGTGACGTCAGATGCGCCTCAGCTACGAAGAAGAAAGGACGCCACCTCCTAGCGCTGAGAGATACCTCCCGCATCTCTGGACCGGACCGAGTCGATTCTGCCCCTGAGCCAAGGTGCACCTTGAGCCATCGACTACCTGCCCTTCCTTGCCATCAATCCCTGTGTGAGTCAGTCTTGTCCCGTTTGTCTGTGGTCTGTCGGGATTAAGATAAGACCGTGTATAAGTGCCCATCCTTCTGTGCTGTACCTCTGTGCCGTGTAATCTAAACGTTCTGCATAACCATATTATATCCTCCTTCGGAGGTCTTGAGAACAGTACCCCTTGTGTCGTGTCATTTAACCCAGCCGTTGTGTCCTTTCCTTCATTGATCTAGCGTAGCGCGATTCGGCCAACGTTTGAGAGTAATCGGGTAAACTGTGCGAACACGGCGGCCATTCCGCTCGGCCCATCATAACATCTAAGTCGTGTCCGTAACAATTGGTTGTCAGGAGTTGGATTCGGACCTGGGACTAAATTTGTTAGGCCCAAATTTTGGAACACCAATTGTACTATTAGAGTAACAATTGGTGTCGAGGAGTGAGATCGGTCCCGGAGCGCGTTTCACGCGCTCGAAATTATAATGGCGAAATTTAATTGTGTTTTACAAAAAAAAAAAAAAAAAACCCGAATTTTGAAAGTCGCGCTATGGCAGACCAAGACGGCTGGGTTCCGGTAGAGGAGAGTGAGGCAGGGTCGATCCAGGACCAAATTGAGGGACATGAGGAGAGCGAAGCAGTGAGGGTAGCAGGGTCGCAAAATGGCGTCGTCGCGCACGAGGTTACGGGCGCGCAAAATGGCGCCTCGCACATGGCCACGGCGACCGCGCCCGCGACCGTGGTAGCGCCACCGGTGGATTTGAACCTTTTTTTAATGCAAATGAAGGCCCTTATGGACAAGAATAATAAAGAAATGGAAAACAGAATAATGGGGGCAATGAGGGACAAAACGAGGGCTCAGAGTGAGCAATTGGGGGTAATGGGAAACCAAATGGGGGTAATGAGGGACGAAGCGAGGGGTACCGGTGAGGGATTAGACAAGAAATTAGAGGGGTTAGACAATGGGATAGAAGGGGTGAAACATGGGTTAATAGGGGTGGAAAATAGAATGGCTGCCCAGGAGAATCAGATAGAGGGAGTGAAAAATGGGTTAGCGGGGTTAGAAAACAGTATGGAAGGCAAATTGAGGGACATGAGGGACCAAGCGGAAAGGGAAGTTAAACAAATGGGGCAGCAGATAGAGGGGGTCAGAATGGGGGTAGAAACCAAACTGGATGCTCACAGGGAGGAAATGGAGCAGATGAGGGTGGCATCTGGGCAGGAGATGCAAGTGATGGGAGAAGAGATCAGAAGAGGTGTGAGTGAGGAGGTCGGAGTGCTGCGCGAGGAGGTGAGGCACTGTAAGGAGCTCATGGAGAAGGAGGTGAGAAAGGGGACTGTAAAGTTACAAGGGGGCATAGAGGACCTGACGCAGGAGGTGGAACAGCTAACGGTGGGACAGACGGAGTTAGTGGAGCAGGTACAAAGGAACACTGCGGTACTAGGAGGGTTAAAAGCGACACAAAATGACCTAAAAAATGACTTGGTAGCGACGAAGAGGGAATGTCAGATGGTACGTGAGGGACTGACAACGAGGTTGGACGAGGTGACAGAGGTAATGGAGACGAAGGACCGGCAGGTGAGGACGCACATGGAAACGGTCAAGGTAGCCTTGGAGGACGAGCTTGAGGAGACGTACCGGGAAATAAAAGAGGTGAAGCAGAAATTAGAAGAAGTGGAAGAAGGGGTGAGCGAAATTAAGAAGCGACGGAGAGGGGATAAGAAAGAGATAAAAGAGGAGATAAAAGAATTGGTCCAAAGTCTGTGTTTGGATCGTGATGATGTGCTCATTAACCGGATGAGGGATTCGCAGGTGATGGAGGAGAAGCGAAGAGGAAGAGGACCCGGAGTAAGTGGTGACCAATATGGTCGTGCGTATGATGCGCCAGGTGATTTAAGAAGCTTGGGGGTCGAGATGGACCCGGGTGTTCGTGAGAGGCCGTTGGTGAAGTGTGCGACAGGTCTGGTGTGCAAAAAAGGAGGTGTGCGAGAAAGTCCGACTCTGGGGTGTGTGAGGAAAAAGTGCGTGCCAAGGAGTGAGGGTGCTGGCGAGAGTGAGTCGGTCGTAGCGCGTGTGCGAGGGAGCACATGGAAGCGCGGTGTGGTGAGTGTTACAGAGGGTGTGACGGGAGAGTGTGCGCAAGAGTGTGCGCGAGAAAGGTGTGTAACGGACAGGTGCATGAGGAAAGAGTGCGCTGTCGGGAGTAAGGGTGAGTGCGTTGTCAAGAGTGGAGGTGAGAGTAGTGAGAGTGACACGGAGCGTGAGTTGGTTGTGACAGGTGAGAAAGGAAGCACACCTGGAATGGTAGAGCGTGTGTGGGAATGCACGCTGGAATTGGTCGTGAGGCACGTGGTTGGGTGTGCGAGTGAGGGCACACCTGTGATTGTCACAGAGGAGGTGACTGAGGAGGGGGCGCGAAGAGGTGTGTTGGTGAGGTGTGCGAGCGACGAATGTGTGCCAAGGTGTTCGGTGGTCAGGTGTGTGACCAAGTCAGGGAGTGGAATGAGTGTACCTGGGTGTGTTAGAGAAGGTACGACGAGGAGCATGGAAATGGCTGGAGGGGTGAGCAAGAAAGGGGTAGCGTATGCTTGTAAGCATCCAGGTGAAGCATCGACGGTAACCGGGTTAGAGGTTAGAACGACTTATAGCCGAATCGGGCCCTCGGTGCGCGTCGGGCAGCTTCGCGTGCCGCGAGGACCAGCGGGGATCCGAACCACGGCGGTTTCGAAAGAACCGCCATACGCGATCCACGCTGGGCCTCGCTTTGAACGGCCGCGTCCGTGCTCCACTAGGCGGAGCTGGCAGCCCGATAGGAAGGGTCGTCATGGCGACCACTTTTTGGTGAGACGTGCCGGCAGGTCGAGATCGGGAAATTGGATGGCTCCACGCCGAGGTGGTGCGTGGGATCTCGGCCCGGGTAAGCCCCCGTCCCTGCACCGAGTGCCGGACGCATCCAGCCGCTGGCACCAAACAACCCGCGTTCATTGCTCGGCTTTACGAAGCCGGGCTTTGGACAGGAATTGGCGCACCGAGAGGCATTAGTGAGTAGACTGGGTGATGAGGTTAGTGTTTTGGACCCAAAATTAGAAAAAAACAAAATTTGATGATTGGCAAAGGATTGGCAGTAATGATTGGCAGATGATGGGTAGTGATTGGCAAATTTTTAATTTGTTGAAATTTGATGTGCAAAATTGGTAGTGAGCGATGGGCCCGGTGGGTAAGGGTGGCATCCCTGCCACCCTTCCCATGTGGGGCAAATGCGCTATAGTTTATGGGGTTGATGGCAGTGAAAACTAGCCCGGGTGGGTTAGGATATTGATAGGGCCCTAGAAGATGACATTAGGTAACGTTAAGATTAGTTAGTGACTGATACCTGTAGTGGGGACGCAGGTAGATTAGTGTGGATTATAATGACGTGGGAGCGCAATAGTTTAAAGGGACGACTGGGAAGCGCAAGTTTCAGAGGGGAGTAGTTAGATGAGATGATGCTGTGTGAGAACTGGACAGGTGTGTGGAGCAGTGGATGAGTAGTGAGTGTGTGGATCAGCACGAATGCGCTTGGGGAGAGAAGGGTGCAGGCGGCACCAAGTATGAGAGCACAGGTGTGCAAGTACAGGTGTGTGGAGTACATGGAGTAAGTGGCACGGAGTGGTGTGCATGGTGCGAAGGTGTGGATGGGGAAAGAGTGGACCCCTTTCACGAGTACCCGGGGCGGGTAGTGTAAGTGTTAGGTAGAGGGTATAGGTAAATTGTGGTTGGATATTGGCATTTGTGGTGCGGTTGCAGAATGGTATTGTGGATGGGTGCATTAGTGTTGTGGAAATGGCTGGGCGTGTAGCCTGTTAGTGTGTGTAGTTGGTTGGGCACTCCACCACTGTGAGGATGTCGGCCAGGTGAGGCCGCAGGTGGGCTCTGGGAGCCGTTAGTGTCAGTGGGTGCCTGAGGATCCCGGGTGTGGATCGGGTAGCCCAGTGCCAGAGAGGGCACCGAGTGGGGAGAGCGCCAGAGGGCCTTCCCCAGGTAGTTAGGTTAGGGTAAGGAGCAGGTAAGCTCGAAGGCAACTGCAGTGGTGGAGGTGTGCAGGTGGGTAGACCTGCTGGGAGAGCTACACGTCGCAGCCCAGAAATTGTGCGAAGGCACCGGGAGATGAATCGGGGGAGTGAGACCCCAAATTGAAAAGCACCACAGTTTGGTCAATGGGAATTGGTTTTTAGAACCCATAGTGTAAGAGGGCCAATGGTTTGGCAGGAGAAAGACCCCGGGTAATGTAAAGTTGTTAAAGTCATTTAGGAAATAGTTAGGATTGATGAACCTGTCGCACCATACGCAGCCACTTACCTGTGGTGATGATGATGACTCCACACCTGTGTTTTCTTTGTTCTGTGTGCAGGAAATGAGAATTGCTGTGTGGATTGGTGAGACGCATCACGACGTGGATGAGACATTGGGGTGATTCCATCACTCCCTCCTTCGGAGGGACTGATGATGAATTGGTGATGGCAAATTTTGATGTTGAGTTGGAGATGGCAAATTTTGATGAGAGTTGGAAATAGCAAATTTGATTGGTTAGGAGGGAGAGAAGACGAATTTGGTTTATGGGAGGAACGGGGAAGACAGTAGGGACGTTTGTTGATTTGTAAAGTAGATGTTTATGGGTAGTGTTGTGTTTTGTGGATACAGTAAGGGGTAAGGAAGGGGCAATGTAGGTTACCTGGTGGGGTGGGGGGGCGTACGGTAGGAACGTACCTGTCTCACCTGGTTCCCATGTGCCCCCAGTGTGCATTACCTTATATTGCATGCACTTTTGCGCCCTTACCACCTTACTCACTTGTCCTCTTCTTTTGTCTCCCACCTCCGAGGACCTGGCTTTGGGGCAGAGAGAGAGGAGAGAGAGGTGCTGGCTCCGCAGTTGTGGGCCTGTACTTTCGCTGCTTGCTGCCTGGATCGATACACCATATGGACCGCAATGTTTGTGGCCGCCCACCATGGACCGCAGTTCTTTTGCGGGCAAGCACCACCCGTTGATGGACCGATGGGTCAACGTGGCACCTATGCCATACAGGTGAACCACTAATAGTTGGCCCCCTGACGGCCACAATTTAGAAATGGACGCGGTTGGCGCCTTTCTTTATTTTTGAAGGAAGCCAGAACACCAAGTGGGCTCCAAGGCAAGACCAGCGGCAGAACATCGGCCGGCTGCGACACCACCGGTGACTATGAACACTTTATTGGTGCACCGGATGGTGCTGACTGTGTGATGGGGTGGTGCTTTTGGTGCTTGAACGGGGTGCTCTGCACATTATTAAAGGCCGTAGGGCCACAGAGCACTCGTGGGTTGGTGTATCGATGCTGGCATGCGTGCTCTCTCTCTATGCATAACATCTGCATGTGTTCCTCCAAAAACAGGTCCTGGATCGTAGTGTAAATATCAGTGTAGTCTTGTGTAAATAATGCTCCCTACCGGCTGTATGTTTAGTTTGAGGATTCTTTCCGCGATTCGGTTATCCTGTGGGTGTGTTTCTGTAAGGAGAAGGGTGCAACATCGCAGGGGGACATATTTACTCATTTGTGAACATCTGTAAAACTGTCGCACTCAGGGTTGAGTTAATAGTAGAGGGAACTACATCTGAGTGCCACACTAACGTAGGTAAAGATTTATCGGGTCGGGACGCCCCGAGGTAGAGAAGGGTGCAATGTTGCGGATATGGGATTTGGCCTCCATCCATATCCCCTTGTAAATATTCCCCTATTTCCCCAATACTCCCCAACTATCCCCAATCCCCCATTCCCTAGTCCCATTGTCTGTAAACAACACTCTGTAGCCCCGACCTTCCCCTTTTTCCCCCATTAAATGTCGTACCCAGGTTCACCGCATCTCACGTAGACAACTATAGGACATCTTGCTAGTTATTCTTAGTCTATGTCAGTTAAGGACTCGTTTCCATTAATTCTGACTCTTCGTTGCACCAGAATGTGATTGTATGGCACCAGTAGTAAGTTTAGGACCTCCCAATACCTCCCCGCATCTCTTCCTCATGAAACAACAACACCAACAACAACAACAGCGGCGCGGGGAGTGCGCGTCCTCACTCCGGCTTGGTTAGCCGCCATTGACCATGTGCTCCGACGGGGTTACCACTCAGGGGCTCACTGTCAGCTCCTCGTCAAGGGCGGAGCCCGGTAACCCCCCGCACCCAATAAGAAGCGGCGGACCGATTCCATCTGGGGCGGAGCTAACGAGCCGTGGGCGTGTCACTCCCCGCTGGACATGCGCAGGAAGACGGAGGTGACGTCAGATGCGCCTCAGCTACGAAGAAGAAAGGACGCCACCTCCTAGCGCTGAGAGATACCTCCCGCATCTCTGGACCGGACCGAGTCGATTCTGCCCCTGAGCCAAGGTGCACCTTGAGCCATCGACTACCTGCCCTTCCTTGCCATCAATCCCTGTGTGAGTCAGTCTTGTCCCGTTTGTCTGTGGTCTGTCGGGATTAAGATAAGACCGTGTATAAGTGCCCATCTTTCTGTGCTGTACCTCTGTGCCGTGTAATCTAAACGTTCTGCATAACCATATTATATCCTCCTCCGGAGGTCTTGAGAACAGTACCCCTTGTGTCGTGTCATTTAACCCAGCCGTTGTGTCCTTTCCTTCATTGATCTAGCGTAGCGCGATTCGGCCAACGTTCGAGAGTAATCGGGTAAACTGTGCGAACACGGCGGCCATTCCGCTCGGCCCATCATAACATCTAAGTCGTGTCCGTAACAATATATATTGTTGGGGATATGGGAATTGTGTGGGTAATTCGATGTAAATTTTCCCCTTTTGTATGCTGTAAATCCTGTAAATATCACCCTCCAAGTATCAAAGATCAGAGGTCGCCCTTAGTTAAAGTCATCGCATACACGTAGCAAATCTATGATTTCCCTCATTAGTTATGTCCTTATTCAATGTAGTTGAAGGTTCTGTGATCCACTAGTCCATTACGTTGCATCAATTAAATAAGACAGGTCCCTCTGACGCCCCATGGCATCTTCCAAGTGCCAGGTTTGCTGCAATTGACTTCTTTAGCCACTTTGCTGCATTTTCATCTCCCGTCCACATTGCTGCATTTGACCCCATTACGCACGAGGTAACCATGGAGAAGAAAGGCGGGTCTCCACCTCGTCATAGAGGGGAGGAGTGAGTCGGCCCCGCTCAACCAACCCAGAACGAGGGGTTTGGCTTGAGAGGGCGGAAAGAGAACGCTTGGGGGAGGTTCGCAAAGGTTCAAGGGTGGGGCTTATATAACCCGCGGGAGACGCCCACACAAGAGAGATGCGCTGGAGATGAGCAGGTGTGTCCAAGCCGCTGTGATACGTGCCGCGCTGCAGGAAATATGGACCGAGGCAATGCAAGGAGCGCGCGACGCAGCAGCGCGGAGAGAGGAACTTCGCCCGCGCAGTTTGGGACCGCGGGAGTTCGCACGACCGCGGCTCGGCTTTTTGACGGCGGTGCCTTCTGGCCCGACAGTGCCCAGTCCCCGCTGAACCTTCCTTGCCTCTCAAAGCCATCCATCTCCAAGCCATTCGTTCCTGCCATCATTTCCCCGTGTAAGTGTGAATGTTCGTCTGTCGTACACGTTGTCCTGGGGTTTATTAATTAAGCTTGTATAGGTAAGCTAATGATTTCACTGTGTCTCCTGCTCCTTCCATTTCCCTGTATATAACCTTGACTGCTCTCGTTGCTTTGGCTTGTGTAAATAATTAATAAATCCTGTTATTCCTCCGTACTTCTTCTTCTTCTTCATTCTCGTTCGGTCGCTTTAGTGGTTTCAATATTGAGTGTACGTGGCGCGATTCGGCCAACGTTCAGGATCGGGTTTAGTGAAGGCTAATGACTCGAACTTCGGGTTGCTAAAAACCGCTCGGCAACTAGACCATCCAAACCGGGGTTCGAGCGGTGCTTGTCTCCCTAGTCTGCGGAGGGACGGATAAAAGTATTCGGGATAAACACTGGACCCATAACCCTCATCCGTTCCATCCCGCGGGATAGCGTTACAAGTGCCAGGAGCGGAGACGGCCAGGTAACGGACAAGGGGTTAACCCCCCTTGCTAACGGGAGAGCCGTCGTTCCGTATCCGTAACAATTGGTGTCTGGGAGTGAGATTCGAGGCCTGAACCAAATTTTTTATAACATCAAAAAATTTGGTCGAAATTACGAGCGGCCGAAATTTTGTTTAACATCCCAAATTGAGTCGTGCCATGGACAATCAAGGCGATCGGATGCAGGTGGGTGAGTTAGAAGGGGGGGGGGGGGTAGAATCGACCCAGGAGCCCGGGAAAATGTATGTGGGAGAAATGGAGGAGGAGAACAATGGCAATGTGGTTGAGGAGGTATCAGGCGCACAAAATGGCGCCCTCGCGCACGTGGTTCCCAAAATGGCGGCACCGACGTCGTGCCGCGATCCCCGGACCTCCCTGCCGCCCGTTCCGTGGACCGTCTGCCCTTCTCATCCCTCCAGCCATTCCTGCCTGCAATTCCCTATTCGTGTGAGTCTGTCTGTATTGTCCTGTGGGTATAAGTAAGCCTGTTTAAGGATTTGCGCTGTGTCTTCTTCTTCTTCTTCTTCTGTATATTGCTTTAGTTCCTTCTCTTTCTTTGGTTTTGTATAGTTAATAAATACCTGTTCCTCCTCTTACTTTGGTTTCTTTCTCGTCCGATCGTCTTCGTGTTTTCCCTATTGAATATCTGTGGCACGATTTCGGCAGAACCGCTTATGAATCGGGTTAGTCTATTGCTAACGGCTCGAACCTCGGCACGATTTCGCCAACCGCAATAGTCGGGTTTATTCCTTTGTTAATGGCTCGAGCTGCGGGTTGCTAAACCGCTCGGCAATTACCATCTTGTCCGTGGTTCGAGCGGTACTTGTCTCCCTGTTTTGCAGAGGGATTGGTAAAGGTATTCGGGAGAACACCTTGACCAATAACCCTGACCAATTTCACCCCACAAAAGAGCATTATAAGTACCAGGACCGGCGGAGACGGCCAGCTTAACAGGACAAGGGGATTAACCCCCTCTTGCTAACGGAAGTGTCGCCCCTCGGATCCGTAACAATATACAGACTTGGCATTTAATATGGAATTTTTTTTTTTTCTTGACTTGGGTTTACTTTCTTAACTCAGTATATCAATCTAGTGAGTTTCTTTTACACTTTGGTGATTTATTTGTTAAAAGAACCATGTCACTGATTGTCTGTCGCAGCAAGAAGTCAACAACAGGATTATATCACAGGTGGCGTGGCAAAATGTACGGACAGGTGCATTTGATGATTGCCTTCACAGTCGGGTATACAAGGGTTGTTGCGTTCTGTATTAGTGGAAAACAACTGCTGCACGTCTCCAAAAGTTATTGCCGCTTCCTCTGGAGATGGTCCGTCAACTCGACAATGCTGTTTGTCATGGAGTGGTGGCTTTACGAAATTACGGCATGAAACAGCGTGCTATTGCTCGGCAGTATGGCATCACTCAAGGTCAGGTGTCAATTATCCTGAAACGAAATGCTCAGAGGGGTGTCCCTACTCCAATACCGAGGCCAGGACGTCCCCGCAGAACCACAAGGAGGGATGATCGCCAGCTGCACCGGTTAGTCCGCAATGGCCGTACCAAGTCAGCTAATCGGCTTAGGGCTGAGTGGCAGAAACTGACAAATGTGCCTGGATCCAGAAGGCTAGTCAACCAACGACTGGTTCAAGCAGGCTATCGTGCCAGGCGTCCCCTGAGAAAGCCACGCCTGACCAGACAACAACACCAGCGCCGATTGCAGTGGGCCAGAGAGCACCGTCAATGGCAGCCAGGACACTGGAATCACGTGATCTTCAGTGACGAGTCTAGATTTCTGGTCTATCATCAAGATGGCCGCATCCGAGTGCGCAGACAAGTGCATGAAGCCTACAACAAAGATTTATAGTGCCAAGAGTCCAAGCTGGAGGTGGTGGGGTGACCGTTTGGACTGCTTTTCATGCAGGGGGCAAAACTGACCTGGTTGTTCTGAATGGAAACCTGAACCAGTTCAAGTACAGGGCCATTCTGGAAGAAACATTGCTTACATTTGCTCGTGCAGTCTTTCGAGGAAACTTTCTCTTCCAAGATGACAATGCACGGCCTCATCGTGCTTGCATGATCCAACACTTTCTTGCTGACCGTGGTGGAGAGCATATCGAGTGGCCTGCCATGTCCCCGGATATGAATCCGATAGAGAACTTGTGGGCAGAATTAACGCGTCAAATCGACCACTTGGACCAGCAGCCGACCTCTGTGCGTGAACTGCAGCAGGCTATTGTCACTGCATGGCAAGCGATTCCTGTCCACACCTTGGCAAAGCTCGTGAACAGCACGCCTCAACATGTACGTGCTCTCCTGAATGCTCGTAGGGGTTACACGATGTACTGAACTGTAATTTTACTGTCCGTAATCCCAGTCGTAATTTAACTTTTGTTTTTGTTAAAAAAAATTGGGCTAATGTGCAAAATAAAGAGATACTTCTGGAAAACGCACAGAAGTTTAACACAGTACTGTCCATGAGTTGAGTTCGATATCAGGTTACATCACTTTCAAGGATCAATTTATTTGTTTCGAAATGTCAAATGTGGTTTTTGTTTCTTTTAAAGGTCACATTAACAAAATCTAGAATAATTTCAACATAATTCCAATGAACTTTTGGTTCTAAGACATCTTAGCAAGTTCACCCCCACAAAAAAAATATTCCATATTAAATGCCAAGTCTGTATATATAAATAAATAAATAAATAAATAAATATATATATATATATATATATATTATATATATATATATATATATATATATATATATATATATATATATATATATATATATATATATATATGTCTTCGGCCTGGTGGCTTGCATCACCTTGCATATATATATACTAGCTTGGCGAGGCTCGCTGCGCTTGCCTCGCCAAGCGTCGTTACTGAGGAACGGGCTTATTTTAGCTGAGAATAATGACTGTACCTGAGTTGTTGTGTTGTCATGATATACACCAATCATAATACAAACAATTATTTTGCACAAATGTATTTGTTGTGTTTGTGATATTACATTTTTATAAGCAATTTAAGTTGAAGATTCAGGTTGAATGTTTTTTTTTTTTCAAGAAAGAACCCCTCAGCACATACATAGGGGAGGGGTAGGTGCAGACTGGAAGTTTGGGACGATTACACCTCACCACCACGAAATTGAAAACACCTCACCACAAAATAATTTAAAACACATCACCACCAAGTAATTTAAAACACCTCACAGCCATAAAACGTAATAAAAACACCTCACAGCCATAAAACACGTAATAAAAACACCTCACAGCCATAAAACACGTAATAAAAACACCTCACAGCCATAAAACACGAAATAAAAACACCTCACCACCACAAAATTAAAAACACCTCACAGCCATAAAACACGTGATAAAAACACCTCACAGCCACGAAATTAAAAACACCTCACCACCACGTCATTTAAAAACACCTCACAAACAAGTAATTCAAAACACCTCATCACCACATAATTAAAAACACCTCACCACCACGAAATTAAAAACACCTCACCGCCACGTCATTTAAAAACACCTCACAAACAAGTAATTCAAAACACCTCATCACCAGATAATTAAAAACACCTCACCACCACGTAATTATAAATACCTCACCACCACGTAATTCAAAACACCTCACCACCATGTCATTTAAAAACACCTCACCACCACACAATTCAAACTACCTCACCACCACGTGATTCAAAACCACCACAACGTTATTAAAAACACTCCACAACCACAGAAACAAAAGTTTGAGGGAGTCGTTAAGTGACAACACAGACACTGCCCAGATGTGTAGATATCTATCTATAATTCCAGTATATAGATAAATGACTGTACCCGAGTTGCCGTTCTGTCATGGTTTAAACCAATCATAATTCAAACAATTATTTTGCACAAATGTATTTGTAATATACGTGATATCACATTTTATAAACAATTGAAATTGGGAAAAAAAAATTCCCCAAAAAATGCCCCCCCCCCAAAAAATTAAATTGGAATATTTTTCAAAGAAAATACACTTAGGACATTTAGGACAAGAAAATACACTTAGGAAAATACACAAATACACTTGGATACAAAATACGACGGGAGAGATATGTGCATACCAGAAGTTTGGTACGATTTCACAAAAGTTTGAGAAAGTAGATCAGTGACAAGACAACACAACACAAGACAACACAGGACAGACGCTGCACAGATATATATCTATATATATATATAGACTAGCTTGGCTCGGCTCGCTACGCTCACCTCACCAAGCGTCGATACAATTGAAGTTGAAAAAAAAATTCCCCAAAAAATTCCCCCCCAAAAAAACAAAATTGGAAAATTTTTCAAAAAAAATACCCTTAGGACATACCGACGGGAGAGATATGTGCATTCCAGAAATTTGGTACGATTTCACAAAGGTTTGAGAAAGTAGTTCAGTGACAACACAGGACAGGGCAGACGCTGCACAAATATATATATATATATATGTGCATATATATACATATATATACATATACATATATACATATTATTTATACATATATATATATATATATATACATATATATATATATATATATATATATATATATATATATATATATTTATATACTGTATATTGTTATGAATTTTGGGGTAGGGGAATATATAGATTTAGGTAGGTATCATGCTTCATCTGTCGAGTTAGAACGAGGTCCGAACGAAATTATTGCATTCCCCACAAATAACTATTGGCCCTAATGTCTGCAGTTGGACACTTTCACCCTTACCTTTATGGGAGGGAGTTTGTGATCCGAGTGGATCATGCCTCCTTGTAATGGCTTCTTCGGTTCAAAGAGCCGGAGGGACAAATTGCAAGGTGGCTTGAGAGGCTGCAGCAGTATAATTTCACTGTGCAGTATCGGCCCGGCAAAGCACATGCCAATGCAGACGCTCTCTCTCAGCGCCCCTGTTGGGAGGCACAGTGCAAATTTTGTGATAGACAGGAAGCCAAGGATCCAATTGGGCAGGATCAAATTGATGCATGCCTATATACAGTGAGAGTGACCAGGTGAACTTTGCCACAACCCCCACCTGAATTGGGCGATGTGAATTGGCGAGAGAGTCAAAGGGAGGATCCTGTTTTGGGGGCCCTTTTTCATTGGCTAGAGGAGGACAAAAGACCTTCTTGGGAGGAGATTTCTCTACACGGGGCCCAGGTATAGGCCTATTGGGCACAGTGACAGATGTTGGGGTTGAAAGATGGCCATTTGTTTAGGAAATGGGTCACAAAAACGGGCGATGTAGCTTCCTGGTTGATAATTGTACCAAACAAATTGAAGGAAGTGGTTATGGGGCACGTACATGGGACTAGGACAATGGGACATTTGGGCGTGGCCAAAACTTTGTCCAAATTGCAGCAGAAGTTCTACTGGGTGAATTCGGGCAGGGACATTCAAGATTGGGTGAGATCCTGCGACCCCTGCCGCGGTAAGAAGGGACCCCCACGTGCGCGCAAGGCCCCGCTCCAGGTGTACAACGTAGGAGCACCACTTGAGTGGATGGCAGTAGATGTGGTGGGACCCCTGCCAGCCACCTGCCGAGGGAACCAGAACATTATGGTGGCAATGGACTACTTTACCAAGTGGCCAGAAGCCTACACATTGCCCAACCAGGAAGCCCGGCTGGTAGCTCAAGTTTTAGTTGAGGGATTTTTCTCCCGATTTGGCGTTCCTAGGGAGCTACACACCGACCAGGACCGGAACTTTGAATCCACGCACCTGCAGTCGGTATGCGAGCTCCTCCAAATTCACAAGACCAGGACGACCCCCCTTAGGCCTCAATCCGATGGGATGGTGGAGAGGTTTAACCGAACATTGTAGACCCAATTGGCCCTCTTTACATCCGAAAACCAGCAGGATTGGGACGAGCACCTCCCCTTAAAACTGATGGCATGCCGGACCGCACAGCATGCGACCACTCGGTGCACCCCGCCTTGTTGATGTTCGGAAGGGAGATGCGAGTCCCCACAGATTTGTTGATGGGACCGTCACCAGAGGAACCGGGTGAAGCATCTGTGGAAAGCTATGCAACCAATTTGAAAAAGAGCATAGAAAAGGCTCACAAGTTTGCGAGGAAGCAAATTGGCTTGGCTTCTTCGCATATGAAAACGCGGTATGACGCTCGGGCACACACACCTCAGTTCCTTCCCGGAGACCTTATTTGGCTCTACTGGCCCCGGAGGAGGAAGGGGGTGTGTCCAAAACTCACCTCACCCTGGAAGGGCCCCGTGGTGGTGCTTCGGCAGGTGACTGATGTGGTTTTCGAAATTCAGATGGGCCCGCATACCCTTCCACAGATAGTTCACGGGGATAGATTGAGCTCCTACATGAGCTACCCAGGGAGGCTCCTGGGTGGATTGGAAGGGTGAGGGGGAAATTAGGTGTGGTGGATGGCACTCTTGGACCTGACCAACCTGCAACTACCTGCACTTGAGGTAAGTGCTTGGATGTGTACTGTCCCATGCTTCAGGACTTGCTTATGTAAATTGGGGGACATCTAATTAGGAGTTGGGGGCGGGTGAGAGTGATGACATGGCTGGTGAGGGGGGATAGAATGTGTGACACACAGTGTCTTGAGGGTGGCGTTTGCTTTTGTGAAGAGGTGATTTTTTTTTGTTGTTGTTGAAAACAAGATCGAGACTCGTGAAAGAGCTAACATTAATCACACAAAAAGTCAAACCGACACACAAAACACAAAATAAGGGGAGCGGTAGACAAGATGGGGAGAGAGGGAGAAGGACACAAACACAACATTTGAGAGCAAGGACATAGAGAGAACTGTGGGAGGGAGAGGGCTTGGGGGGAGGTGGGTGAGGTATAAAACATATGGACACTGCAAGGACTTCCAGGAAAGAAGCTGGAATTTCAAAAAAGTGTATCTGGGGTAAAAATTAGCGGGGGTAGAAAAGATCAAGGTTTTGGATGGGGGAAGATAAGAGATGGTGGTGAACAGCTGTTTTAAAGACCTGGAGGGAGGAGTGGGATTGAAGGGAGTGGGGGAGTTTGTTCCAGAGGCGGGAGAAAAGGGGAATGAAAGAGTGAAGGTGAGCAGAGAGCCTAGATTTTGGCAGTTTTACCATAAGAGGGTTGCTGGCAGTTCTTGTGCAACCTGTAGGAATATTTGGTGGACAGAGCACAGAGAGAGCTGGGGGAGCAAGGCCGGAGAGGAGTCAGGAGAAGACAGAAAGACAACCAACCTGCCTGCAGTGAGTGAGTGAGTGAAAGGCCCTCGGAGTTAGCTTCATCGCAGGAGATTCCAATGATTCTGAAAGCTTTGGTTTCAACAGCGTGAAGCCGAGCTAGGTGTGAGGCAGGAGCACCGGCCCAGAGGGGGGAACAGTATTCCATTGAGCTGCGGATGAAAGTCTTGCATGTGGTGAGAAGCTCAGGTGTGCCAAGGAAGGACTTCGCACGACTGAGGATGCCCAGTCCACGACTGTCTTTGGAGGCCAGCTTGGAAATGTGGTTTTCCCAAGAAAGATCATGGCAGATAGTGAGACCCAAAAGCTTGAGCAACAGAACTTCTTGGAGAGGATTGTTGAGAAAGTGGATGGGAGGGTTTTCCAGTCGGTCTTTTCGGAGAGATATATTAAGAGTGTGAGATTTGTCAGGATTGAAAGACATGTTCCACTTGTTTGACCAGTCTGTGATTTTGTCCATGTCTGCAGAGAGTGAGGAGGCTGCAGACTGCCGATCTGAGGGATGAGGGATGAGGAATGGAGTGGCAGAGAGTGGAGTTATCAGCAAAGAGATACAGAGGATTTTCCAGAGAGTCGTAGAGATCATTGATGAAGACCAGAAATAGCACAGTGCCCAGAACACTACCTTGGGGAACTCCAGCCAGAACAGGGAGGCGAGATGAGAGAAATCCATTCAGGGCCACACATTGACTACGACCAGAGAGGAAGTCCGCAAGCCATGCGAGAAGATTTCCATGGATACCATAGGAGGGGAGTTTGGTGAGCAGAGCTGGGTGCCAGACCGTATCGAAGGCGCGTGATATGTCAAGGGAGACAGCTATGATTTCCTGTTTGGCATTGAAGACCTCCATCCATTGTGAAGACAGCAGAAGCAACATGTCCAGAGTCGAGTGACCTGGTCTGAATCCAAATTGATGATCAGAGATCAAGCCATTGGAGAAGAGGAAGGATTTGATATCTGAAGCAATGATGGATTCCATGACTTTGCTGATAATTGGGAGCAGGCTGATTGGTCTGTAGTTGCAAGGATCTGTTTTTGCACCTTTTTGTGTAAACCTGTAATGTTTGCTGATATGTTTTTATGTGGTCGTGCGGGTGGAATTGAATATGAGTGAATGTCATTATTTTGGAAATGTGATTTAAATGAATATGGGATTTCACAATGGCAGGCCATGGCAACTTTTTGTGACACCTTTTTGGTACCATCTTCTGATTGGAAATGTGTTGAGAATTGAATGGCAGTGGGGGAGTAAACTTGTTTTGGGGGATTTTGTGGGTGGGGAAGGTGTGCGTGTCTGCAGGTATGGATCAAGCTCAAAGGAGCGATGACTGCGACCACCCCTCTACGGCAATTACCCCTGACAGCCAGTGGTGACTGAAAATTGGAGCCCGTCGGTGGAGGGTCTGTTTGGGCGCCCTGGGGTAAGAGACTCCCTGTCGTGAAAATCAAGCTCAGACACGACTTGTCCCTTGGGTAGGTTTAATATCATTTAGATCTGAAGTAACATCCTGTAAAAATACATTCATGCAACAGACATTAGAATCAGAGTATTACATGGGCAATGTCCGATATCAATAGGTAAAACAAATCAGCGCAGCATATAGGGGCGTACATACCATTCAAACTACAGGACTATGTCACAGTAAGTGCCGCTGGAGTGTTCATGCGCCCCGGTTGTATAAGGTCTTATAGACGCCCCTTTTTAAGCGAGCACACTCTGGGTTCACCTTCGGTATAATTTCACTACATTCTCCCCGCCGTTAGAACTATACTGCCGCTCGGCAGGTTGCAAGCAAGTGTCAGCGATAATCGAATGGGTCACGTCAATCCACGTCAGTCGGTCCACCCGTAGCGGTCGGGGCGGCGAACTACCCTGCCAGTTCGTGTTCGGAAACTACCGGGTACGGTGTCCCCAAGCCCGGAGTCCCCCGCGTCGGAATAGCTGCCGGAGGTGGGTGTCGGAGGGGGCGCCCCAGCGCCTTCGGGCAAGGGAGTGGGCGACGACGGAAGTGACGGTAGTAGTTCCATAGAGGAAGCTTCGGTAGAGTCCATAGACTCATAGATGGGTTCGTCGATATCCCGGTCGTCGTCCCCACATGGGGCGAGATGGCGTACGGAGACAGTAGACTCGCGGCCGTCCGCCGTTAACATGCGAGCATGCTCGGGATTAGCCTGGAGGACCCGTACCTTATCAACAAGGGGGTCGTACTTGCTAGCGCAAACCGCTCATTTGAGATAGGCGGGCCCCGGCTCAGCGAGCCAGCTGGGCAAAGACTGGATACTACCCGAGCTTCTAGGGTGGTGGAACAGTCTCTCGTGAGGAGTCTGGTTGGTGGCCGTACATAGGAGAGCCCGGATCGAGTTTAGAGCGGCAGGTAGCGACCACGCCCATTTATCGAGGCCTCGGCCGAGGGTCCGGAGGCTTAGCATGATGGCCCTCCATATAATCCCATTAAAGCGTTCGATCTGCCCATTCGCTTGGGGCCGGTATGGGGTGGTGTAGCTCGAAGCAACATTATGCTGGAGCAAGTAGCCCCTCACCTCCTGAGACAGGAACACCGCACCCCGATCGGTATGCACGTAGGCCGGATACCCGAACATAGAAAACAATTTCTGCAGGCACTGAATAACCGTGGCAGCCGACATATCCCCGCACGTATATGCAAAGGGGAATCGTGAATACTCATCGACGATAGTGAGCAGATAACGAGAGTTACTCGACAACGGCAGCGGCCCTTTGAAGTCCATCGCCAAGCGCTCCCACGGTCTAGTAGCCCTAACGAGCGTCCCCATAGGAGGGTTGTAAAAACGCGGTTTGAGCTCCGCACAGATCGTGCAATCACGGCAGATGCGGCGGATGTCCTCAATCGAGTACGGCAGATTCCCCTCGCGCACAAAATGCGCGAAACGCGCTACCCCGGGATGACACATAGTGCCGTGCAAAGTGCGCAGCCCCTCCAAAGTGACAACCCCCACGCAAGTGGCCGGCCTCGATAAGGCGTCGGCGACCAGGTTATCCTTCCCCGGGCGGTATTTGATGGTGTAGCAGAAGTCGGCGAGTTCGATATGCCAATGGGTGATTTTCTCATTCTTAATGCGCTGAGCATGTAAGGTGTCGTACATAAATGCAATGCTTTGTTGGTCCGTGATGATTTGGAAACACCGCCCAAGCAAGTACGGCTGCCATCGCCGAATTGATTCGACGATAGCGTACGCTTCCTTTTCGACAGACGAATGCCTCCGCTCGGCGGAGGTGAGAGTCCGTGAAAAGAAAGCCACAGGGCGTCCCCCTTGGGAGAGAGTCGCCGCTATCGCATGATCCGAGGCATCACTCTCCAAAACGAAAGAGGCACTCTCGTCAATCGTCGCGACAGCGGCGCCAGCGATGTCGGCTTTAAGGCCCTCGAAGGCCGCCATGGCGGCCAGGCCCATGGGGAACGTGTCGCAGGCCACGAGGGGGCGGAGCTTCGCGGAGAAATTTTGCACCCACTTTGAATACTGGGCGAACAGCCCAAGAGCGCGTTTCAGCGAGGCCCGATCGCTAGGCGGAGCCATATCGAGCAAAGGTCGCAGACGCTCCTTATCCGGAGAGACAGAGCCATGGGTCACGGTGTACCCCAAAAGATCTACCGTGCGTAGAGAGTAACGACACTTAGCCGCATTCATGGTTAGGCGATATTTCCGCGCGACCTCGAGGAAGCGCTTCAGATTAGCGTCGTGATGCTCCTGGTCATACCCACAAACAGTAAGATTGTCCAGATAGACAAAGACATCGGTCAAGTTCTCCTTCGCAACGAGGTCATCCATAGCCCTCTGAAAACAAGAGACTCCGTTAGTTACCCCAAAGGGGAGTCGAGTGAACTGGTACAACCGCTGACCCGATTCAAAGGCTGTAAAGACGCGATCAGCCCTAGAGATGGGGACCTGATGATACGCACTACGCAGATCGAGAGTGCTATAAACAGAATACAGGGCCACCTGGCGTACCAGGGCGTCCATCCCCGGTAAGGGGTAGGCATCCAGCTGTGTAAAACGATTAATCGTCTGTGAGTAGTCGATTACCATGCGCCAGCGGTGGGCCTCACTTCGCACCACTAAGACTTGGGCCTGCCACGGTGACCTACTGGGTTCTATAATACCGTCCTTTAAGAGCTGGGCCGTTTCTTCCGCAATGAATAGCGCGTCTGCGCGAGAGTAGCGCCGCGATTTGACGGCTACAGGGGTACAATCAGTGGTCAGGTTGGGGAACAGCGAGAGAGGCTCCACGTCCATTTGAGCGAGGGCGCACACAGCAAGCGTGTCCGGCCCACCGAAGTGTATTTCCAAACGTCCATGCCGCTTAAGGAAATCAAGTCCTAACAGAACGTCGGCACATAAAGCAGGTAATACCATGAGATACACGTCCGGGAACGTGCGTCCCTTTATCACAAGTTTCAATCGGCATGCCCCTTTTGTGCTCAACCGAAGTCCTTGGGAGGCCATGAAGATCCGGCGTGTTGTCCCGAGAACCGGCCACCCATGTTGATGCACTAGTCGTTGATCGATAAAACTATCCGTAGACCCCATGTCAATCAAAGCTTGCGCAAAAACGCCCGCGACCTTGAGCGGAATGATGGCCTGCGCAAGGCCGGCAGACCCGGCAGGTATTGTACCGGCCGGGCGAGAAGATCGTGCCTCGCGGGTGGATCCCACTCCGGCTGCAATCTTCCGGGCATCGTCGGCAGGTTGGGCCTCAGCAGGAGCATAGAAATCGTAATACCCACTGTCAGAGGACGTTCCCACACCGGCTGCAGTTTGCCGGTCATTCGGGCAGCCCAGGGAGGATCCTCATGACAAGCGCATAGTTGGCTCATCAGCAGTTTCATTTGCCGGAGTGAGTGTGTGTAGGTCGTAAGAGCCGCAGCCAGATGGCGCTCTAGTCACGTGAGAAGGATCACTGCCGTCTGCAGATTCATATGCCAGAGTGGGTGCATGTAATTCGTAAGAGCCGCCGTCAGATGGGGCTCGAGTCACGTGCTGCGTTTTCCGCACATCAAGAGGAGTTTCCAAAGCAGGAGCATGTCGCTTGTTTGAAGTAGGCATTCGAACGCCAGTCAAGGTCGGTCGCGCTGCGGCCGGTCGCGTTCGCGCCATTTGTTTCGGCGGCCCGGTGTATCTCACCAAGGTCGTGCGTGCAGCCAGAGGCCCGCGAGAAGGAGGTTGGCTCATCAAAGCCGAGTGAGGCGCCCCGTCCGGTGCTCGATCCGTTGGCTCAGCGATGAACCCATTCAAGGTCGCGCGGGGGCGCGTGCCCCGAGCGGCCTTCCTGCAGACCTTTGCAAAATGGCCCTTGGTGGAGCACAGGTGGCATATGGCTTCCCGAGCCGGGCAGTCAGATCGAGGGTGCTGCCGATTCCCACAAAAATAACATTTTGCGTACCGTTCAGGCCGTGGCCGGGCAGCGGCGGCAGCAGTTAGGCCGGAAGCGGAGTCCACTTCAGGAGCACCCAGAGACTCGGCCGTGGTGGTCGGGTCCTCCCCCATATCCTCGGCGGTACCCCTCTCCGGTCGCGCGAGTTGAGAAGTCCCCGCCATGACTCGTGGGTGATCATAAGCGGTGGATTGTTCACGGGCATCTGTATAGACGCGTGCCAGCCGTAGTGCCTCCGTAAATGTCAGCTCCGCGACCTCCAGGAGTCGGAGCCTCAAGACTCCAGAATTAATTCCGGAGACGAATGAATCTCGGAGCAGGTCGTCCTGCACTTGCTCGTGGGTCCGTACCTCCTGCACGCAGTCCGCCAATAGGTAACGCAGCTCCTGCGCGTAGCGATCGATCGATTCCGATGGTTGTTGTCGCCGCTGGGAGAGTTGATGCCGGCCGTGCACAGCGCTCCGTGTTTTTACGTATAGTCGCTTCAGCTCCGCCAGAGCCGTAGCGTACGTCACAAATCGAGCAATGCTCCAGTAAACAGTGTGATGGACCTTCGACTGTAACACGGACAGCTTCACCGCAGTGGTGGGCTCTGTTTCGAGAGCAGAAAAGTAATTCTCCAGCGTTTTGAGCCAGTGGGTGAATTCCGATCCCGACCCCTCAGCTTGAGAGTCGGCTCCGAGAACCGGTACCATGATCATCATGTGTTCAGTCATTTCGGCGATCTAAATGATATTAAATGTCGTGAAAATCAAGCTCAGACACGACTTGTCCCTTGGGTAGGTTTAATATCATTTAGATCTGAAGTAACATCCTGTAAAAATACATTCATGCAACAGACATTAGAATCAGAGTATTACATGGGCAATGTCCGATATCAATAGGTAAAACAAATCAGCGCAGCATATAGGGGCGTACATACCATTCGAACTACAGGACTATGTCACAGTAAGTGCCACTGGAGTGTTCATGCGCCCCGGTTGTCCCGGGTCTTATAGACGCCCCTTTTTAAGCGAGCACACCCTGGGTTCACCTTCGGTATAATTTCACTACACTCCCGTCGACCCGTGGAGCTGTGCGGAAGCAGGAGGCAACAGAGCCTGGAGTGTGGAGACCCCACTGGCAGGGTAATGGTGAAAAGGGGCTGTTTGACTGTCACGGAGCCAAGAGGTAAAGGGGGGGGGGGGCAATGAACTTGTAAGTCAAGTGACTTGTTTTTGGGACTGCGGGCACCACAGCCTGAAGCGCCCCCACCATCTTGATTGTGCGGTACCTCCCTGCTGCCTAGTTGAGAGAAACACACATGTGATATAACATCTATGCCATGGTCCTGCAGGGGAGGGAGGGGGGGGGGGTGGAATAAGTACTTGCTTACATTGATTTTTGTGCCTTAATGATGGTTGTATGAATGGTTATGGGTTTGTGTAGAATGAATGCGGGCAAAATCCACTGAGCCATGTCACTCACCAGTAACACCAGGACAGGGCCCGCGGAAATTTAGGGGTGTATTGGGATGGCCCCGCAGGTAAAGGTGGGTTTTCACGGGACACGCGAACGGTTCGCGAAGGATGCGAATGTCGAAAAAATGGCAAAGTCCAACATTCGTATTTTAGGCTCCAAAAGTTCGCCAAACATGCGCGGGGGTTCGGAAGCATCGTCAATTGTTCGCAGGAGTCGTTTTTTGTTCGGTGGGTATTTCAAAAATGTTTGAAATTTATAGCGAACGTTTCCAGCATCCCGGGTCGTGATTTGCTCTCAAAAATGTCTAAAAAGCTTCGTCATATGCGCACGACCTACTCACGACGTGCGTGATGTTCGCAAAATCTTCGTTAAACCCCAAACAGATTCCGACAGTTTCAGTGTCAGGGCAACCTTGAGTCCAACAGGTAGAGCTTTCCTCATGTTGGTGTCTGGCTTCAGCAGTCGGGGAGTGAGTCTGTCCACCAGTACCCTGAAGAGGTCAGGATCCATTCTGAGCAGTCTCTTGTATGTTGTCAGGTCTCCTTCTTCCAGTGCCTCCATGAGCTGTCCGTACCAACCATGCTGAAGTCTATGCTGCTCCAGCAACCAGTTGTGGACCCACACAGTCTTTACATACTGCTTTCTCTTTTTCTCTGGTGCTTTTCCTTCCTCTTCTTCACACTTGCGCTTCAAACACAGTCCTACAGCAACAAGCAGCAGAGCTTCCTCTTCAATATCAAAAGCTTCCTCTTCATCAATGGACAGGACAGGTTTCAGAGCTTGCTGGTCCATCTTCTGTTACTGACCTATGGGCAAGAACTGCTGGCAATACATTTCAAGGCATTTATATACTGCCCAAGTGTCGGTCGGATCGCCGGTCGCAAGATAATCGCGCGACATATGTACAAATTTCGCATGAATGTCGCACGACGTTCATTATTCGCGAAATATGCGCAAAAAGTTCGCATGTGTCGCGAAATGTCCGCACGAATGTTGCCCGAGATTCGTCCAACATTCGTGTTGTTCGCATTTTAGTCGCGTGTTCTTCGTGTATGTGGACTGGCCATAGTTCGGCAACGCTACACACGACATTCGCCCATACGTTGTGAGAACTACGCACAAACTGCGCAAGAATGGTTTACGGCTCCATTGTCGCGACACATTCGGAGAAAAACTTCTCCGAATGTTGGACTTTGCCATTTTTTCGACATTTGCATCCTTCGCGAACCGTTCGCGTGTCCCGTGAAAACCCACCTTAAGGTTGCGCCTTGTGGCATCCACCAGGGGGACGCGGTCTGTAGGAAGGGGTTGTTTCAATGTTTAATCGTTTTTGCAATTTTTGAAAGTTTTGAATAAGGTTAAGTTTGTGGTTAAGGTAGGTTTGAATGTTGTTTGTTTCCTCCCACCACAGGAACAACAAATTCTAATCATTGTAAATATTTGACTGCATGATTGTTTAAGGGGGTTAGGCATGTTAAGGAGCATAGGTAGGCAGCTTCGACTCACTTCCCACAGCCCTCCTGATTTATTTCATAGGTTAATTAGGTGTGAGACAGTGTTTTTTTTTTGTTTTTTTGTATACCGAATCGAGGCTCATGAAAGAGCTAAAAACTGTGTGACTATGTGACCAGTGTTAAGACTGGAATGGTAGTGCCTGCAGTGAACTTTGCAGGGGCTACGGTTCCAGGGGGTGTGGGGGGCTGTGTTTTGAATTTTGGGGTGGGGGAATATAGAGATTTAGGTAGATCTGAATAGGTATCATGCTTCGTCTGTCAAGTTAGACCGACCTCGATGTAATAAGTCCTGTTAGCCCGGTTTGTCGGATCAAGTGTGTACCTGTGATCATACGAGGATGATCCGGTGATAGGTAGAAGAGGGACTAAGATAATTCCCCTGGATGTGAAACCTCGGTGATCATACCTGTGTCCCGTATGGCAATGCACTCTTATAGACATTAGCTAGATCCATTAGTGCACCACATTCATTAAATACCCCTCCGCCACAAGACGATAAAACTTACAGGAATAACAGGCAGGAAGTCAGTTCGGGGCACCACCAATGGGACCGCAGTCAGCCACGTCACCAGCTGCCATCGCAGGCAAACATCGACCAGGCAGGCTGAGAGCCACGTCCAGGGAGAACTCGTAATTGGCCAGGGGAGGTGCAAGCAAAGAGCAGACAACTGATTGGCAGAGCAGGGAAGGACGTGTGATTGGTCGGGACAAAAAGTTTCCCCGTGATTGGGGGTAAGGAAGGTGAAGGAGCGACACACTGATTGGCCACCGACCGATGACACCACGGCCAATCAGTGTGAAAGGCGCGAACGAACTACCAACAAGCTACACACCGATGGAAGGACAAGCGCCGTTGATGTAAAAAGGCGTGAAAGGTGACGAATAAGAGAGTGACGTCAGAATACGATCAGCAAAACTACTCGCTGACCGACATTTTCTCTCTTCACCTCTGCCTGTCTTCGCCTCCGCTTCTCTCTTCCCTTTGCCTCTTGGCCTCTTTGCCTCTTCTCTTTGCCAAACCCCGGTCACGGTGTACCTCCGAGCATCAAAGATTGATGTGCTCCTGTGTCCCTCAATACCCTAACAGGTCTCTGGTTCGTTAAGTCTCCATCCAGTGACACAAACCCCTCTGAAATAAAAGGTTTGTAACCCTCTTGAACATCGTTGTTCTGTGATGCCGTAACTTTGGCATGGGAACCTTCACAAGGCACTGTCCTCCAAGGACGATTTCTCGCATTTGCCAATGCATTCGGAGTTGCACTAGTTTGACTCCGCTCCTGATTTTTCCTTTTCAGGGCATAACATTGGGACATCAAATGCCCAGGTTTCTTGCAAAAAGCGCAAGTCGGCCCGGATTAAAAACTCGCGGTCTGCCTCGGGCCCCCCAGAAGATAAGTCTGTCTTGGAACTGTAGTCTTCTGATCCCTAAAAGTCGCGGTATCAGATTTGTCCCCATAGTCATCTCTAGGCCGCCACCATCAATATTTGTTCTCTGCCCCTGATTTACCATAACTCCCCTGGCTAACTCTAGGCGGGAAGTTAGGTTTGTGGAACCCCATCCTGTGTGTCAAGGCATAGTCATCTGACACAGTTGCTGCCTCATACAACTCTGGTACTTTCTTTTCATCCAGATGTACTTTAATGTCCGCGTGGACACACTGTTTGAATTCCTCCACCAAGATCAATTGTCGCAACAGGTTGAAGTCTTTCCCAATCCCCTTCGAGTCACACCACCGATCAAACATGGTTTCCTTCATTCTGGCAAACTCCACATGGGTCTCACTCTCCCTCTTCCTGGCATTCCTGAATTTTTGCCGGTAAGCTTCAGGGACCAATTCATAGGCTTTGAGAATGGTTTTCTTCACTATCTCCTAATCTGCACATTGGTCAATCCGGAAAGCCGAATAGATATCTTGAGCTTTACCCACCAGAACACTTTGCACTAACATAGTCCAGGACCCCACAGGCCATTTTAGCATTTGAGCCACTTTCTCAAAGTGTGAAAAAAACTTGGCTACCTCCTTTTCATTGAAGGGTGGAACCAGCCTCATATGCCTACCAACATCCCAAGTGTTCTGACTAGTTGTCGAACTAGTCGGCATGGATACTACTTCTCTCCGTTCTCCCATTAATTCCAGCTCCTTGAGTTTAAGTTCCTTCTGATACTCCATGTCATGTTCCTTTAACTCCCTTTCGGCTCTCCTTTCCTCTGCTCTTCTCTCCTCGAGTCTCGTTCCTGTTCTGCTCTTTTCCTCGAGTTCCTTTTCAGCTCTCCTTTCCTCTGCTCTTCTCTCCTCGAGTTCTTTTTCAGCTCTCCTTTCCTCTGCTCTTCTTTCTTCGAGTTCTTTTTCAGCTCTCCTTCCCTCTGCTTTTAACCTTTCCTGGCTCTGCAGTTGCATCTCCATTTTCCGGAGCTCCACATTTTCTTGTTCCTCGGGTAACCAATAGAAGGCCACCTCTTTCCATGTTCCTTGTCCCACCAGAGATTCTACCACCAATGTCTGCATCTCTGCTTTCTTCATATTAACTCGGACCTCCAAGTTAAAATATTTGGCCAATATCAAGAGTTCCGATCTTTTTAACGCCTGGAACTGTGCCTCATTAGGGGACGCCGCAAACTTTTCTGCATCAAACACCATGGTGACTATCAGTTAACACCTGTTAACCTGCACACAAAAATGTTCAATTTTTGTTGGGAATGTTAGAAAAATTCCAAATTTGGGAATTTTGGGAATGTTAGGGAATTCTATCCCGGACAAATGTTAGGGAATTCTATCCCGGACGAATGTTAGGGAATTATATCAGCAAAGACGAGCCCCCAATTTCTGTTACGTGCTCCTCCACAAACCCTGGTCACGGTGTACCTCCGAGCCCCGAGAGGAGTCACGGCAGAAAGATGTGTTATTCTGTATGTCAAAGATCAATGGTGAAGCCACAACAATTGTTACCAACAAACAAGTATTGTATTAAGATCACACAAGAATAACAGTACAACAACAATAGTAATCAATTGTACAACCAATATATATTTCCTATGATGGTACCATCAGGTTCGTACAATTAACTCACTGTGTTCCAAGTGAGTGAAAAGAAGAACATTCCCAATGTCTCTATTCCCGGCTTCAAGCCAAAGTTGTTTCTGGCTTCAAGCCAGAGGCGATCCACTCCAGTGATCGTCCGTACGATGTCGTATCGAGACCAGAATCCCGTTCGGATGACAGTCACAGTCCCGCTGCCAAAGCTGCGCAAAGGTGCCCTCAAGGCGACTGGGAAATCACACCCTCGGGTATGGACGTTCCACGGCTCCCACTCGGCGAACCACAGATTTCCCACTCCAAAAGTCACGTGACACGCGCACACCAGAATAACGTCTGAATGGGGTGAAAATGGTTGAAACGAAGTGAAAAACGTGGAGCGATGCGCAAAGCGCGTGAGTCAAAATGGCCGACGGCCCGTTCTCGAGGCGTAACGGCACTACGATGATTCTCCTCGGAATCAACCGCAAAACCTGACATGCAGGTTGATCTGTCACGGCGATAACAACTCTGTCGCAGGAAACCCTTTCCTGGGAAACCCAAAGTTCACTCGTGACTCTCGTTCACCAATCGTTCGCTCCAGACCTCGAAGCAGCTAGGCTTCTTGTCCGACTCGCTCGCTCTGCCTTCTCTTCCTCCTCTTCCTCTTCGTCATCGTCCGGTTCCGGTTTCATTTAAAACATTAACTTTTTTACCTTTTGAAACTAGCAATCTCTATCTCCCTTAAATGACAACAATAAGAGTACATGGAATCAAAAATGTTTACAGTGGATGAAAACCACAACAACGGAAGTGACGAATGCGTAACAATGTATATATATATATATACTGTATATATATAATAATAATAATGCATTTATTTTATATAGCGCTTTTCAGGAAGCCCAAAGACGCTTAATACTGTATATTGTTACGGTCCGCGGATAAGATGTTGTTTGCCGAGCGGAGGCACCGCGGCCGAACAGTTTTTCCCCGACTAAACCCGATTCCCCGAACGTTGGCCAGATCGCGCCACAGCTATTCAATGAGGGAAAAGACAAAGACGACACGGGTGTGAAGAAGAGGAAGACGAAGGCAAAAAGGTTTGAAATACGATTACTATTTATTACTATTTACAGGCTCAAAGAAACCAAGGAGAAGGAAAGATAATAAAATAATATACAGAAGATTTTAGAGACACAGTGAAAATTACTAGCTTATCTATGCAGTCTTAATTAATTGCCCAGGGACAAAACAAACAGAACAAACTCACGTACACCAAAAGGATGGAAAGACAGGACTGGCGGGAGGTGGATGGCTGGAGGGAGAGGAAGATCCAGAGCTGGCTGGAGCTTGATCCCGCACGGGACGTCGGGCTGGACCTCGACGGCCGCCGATGCCACCGATCCTGTCGTGTGCGCGGGGTAACGGGTCGGAGCTGCTTGGTGGAGCCAAGCCAACGCTGCTGGTGGGGGGTCTGGCGTGACGGGTTCTCTCTCCCTCTCTCACTAACTCCAAGACTCTTTCTCTCGTGCTTAGTCCAATCACTCCTCACCACCGACAACTCAACGCAACCACTGACCACCACTGACGACCAACCCCCGCTCTGACCAAAACCACACAACTCAGCTCTTTCCAACTTCTTGCGCTCGCGCCTTTATAGCGCCTCCGGCGATTAAGCCGCCGGCCTTAAGGACACGCCCATCGGTGTGCTCACCTCGGCCCTGGTTGGTCGCGCGACCCTCTGGCTCCGCCCTTGATGACGACGGGCGGGCACGCCTTTCTTCCCCGACCCGAGCACATGTTCAATGGTGGTTTTGGAGCGAAAACAACCCACCGCTGTAACAAACTGGCAAACTGCCCAGTGCAGTTGGCAATGGAGACTTGGAGGGGATGTAGCTGGAAATTAAGGCTTGGCAATGGAAGTTTTGGGAGTGGGAATGGGGAATGAAAGGAATCTATCTATTTCACTTGGTGCAATGGAGTGTCATTTTAATGGAAGACAAGGCCTTACCCTGATACACATAATAAGGAAATAAACTACTGAACAGGGAAATTATAGTGTCCTTCAATGTATGCTTTATGGAATTAACTACCGGAACGCCCTTTGACCTTTATACACACTGGAGCAAGGAGGGCTTAGACTAAACAATAATTCATAACAATTTACAATACAATACAACACAATAAAAAAACGCAATCCTCATTTCCGCAACAATATATATACTAGCCGAAAGCACCAGGCGTTGCCTGGGTTCTTTTTGAATGAATTTACTACTATAATTCAGATTTTACTCGCGGCCATAGAAGATTGACTACTATAATTCAGCTCAGCTTTTAATTGCGAAAATGGGCTCAGCCCGGCCGAGGTGGGCCTCGACTAGCCTCGTCACCTAGCCTATAACCTTCCCGGGGCCCGTCCCGACATTTTTGGTTCTTTTTGAATGCATTTACTACTATACTTCAGCTTTTACTCGCGGCCGTAGAAGATTGACTACTATAATTTAGCTCAGCTTTTAATTGCGAAATGGGCCCAGCCCGGCCGAAGTGGCCTCGGCCTGCCTCGCCACCTAGCCTATAACCTTCCCGGGTACCTTCCCGACATTTTTTGTATTAGAGGTTTCCTCCTATCTTTCACCGTTCAGGAGATTAGCTTGCGCAGACAAACAAACAAACAAACAAAAACTTTCTTTCAGCAAATAGTGTGCAAACTTGACCCACACACCCGTATATATATATATATATATATATATATATATATATATATATATATATATATATATATATATATATATATATATATATATATATATATATATATATATATATATATATATATATATATAATATCACCAGTATCCAAAAAGAATGTGATTAATTATTTTGCTATATTTGTGTGGTTAAAATTAAATGACCATGCTTCTTCACATGAGTTGCACCTTATTAAATCAACATCGACGCTGCAAAGTTGATTCGAGAGCGGAGTCAAAATCTTCTGATTCTGCGTACATATTATGTATATTGAACTTCTTTGAAGGTTCTCGAGTTTTATTCATTTTTGAGTTTACACGAAACACACATCCTTTTTAACCCATCACGTACAGGCTTTTATCAGGCAACTGATGAGGTCATGGACGTGTTCAGCTCTTGTTCACATCTCACAAACAGGTGCACTGCGGGTGTTCACCTTTGTACCGCGATATTCAAGGTTCTGTCACAGCATGACTTGCTGGTGGAAACTTAAGGAAAGACGTTGCAGCGATGGATGCAAAATGGTGAGAAAGATGTGTATTCTCACGCACACACGGATGTAGCGCTATATCCAAATGAGAACATCAGGTGATGAACGTACGAGATGTACGTCTAATTGGGCCGAGAAACGTCCCTGTTGCTTTCATCGTAGCAACGTCTGGTCCGTTTGTTTCACCGCGTGTTCTCGCTAACCTTGCTGCGTGCGATTACTCGGCACCGTCTCGCCAGATTGCTTCCTCGGCGAACGGCGAATTGGACTTGCACACGATTGGGTTTTTGTAAACTTGTTTTTTATCCCTTAACCTTCATAAACTACCTTCCGTTAATCCAACAGCTGCGCATTTGTAACAGGCCCTTGAGAAAGTGTTTTAATTAAGCGAGCAGGTGGCCCCAAATTCTGCTAAACAATGGGATGAGTGGAATTTAAACTTGAAACTTTCCTTTTTGCCCTGAGATACCTGCTGTATCAATGTCGACTTAAAAATATATACATTTAAAAAAGTGATTCCGACCCACCACTTCAGGTAAGGTCCTATACCTGGGTAAATATCGTCGTCATAACATACTATGTACATGCAATATGTACAATATGCACAACAGGATCGTTAGGAGATTGAGCTGCTGGACCAGTCTGCCAGCACTTGTCCATGTTAAAGACTGCTTGGTGTCCTTTGCGGAGAGTGTAGGTGAACTATTGGCACGGCAGACTGTGACCATGAGCCGTCCCGTATTTTAAGGGATTGTTCCATTTTATAAGGAGGATATCATACCTTCCCGAGCGGTCCCATATTCTCAGTATTTCCATTGTGATGCCAATTACCATGACACAGCTGGTCTGTAACCTTAACATGCTCTATAAGCCATCTTGAAGAACCACCTTTAGAGGCCATTTTTCCCCACAGAGCAGGGGTTGGCCTTTTTCGGGCACCTTTGTCCCCTTTTTGAAGCAATGTTTTACGGCCGGATGTCCTTCCTGTTGCCAACCTTGTTAGTCGAGTCTTGTGACACAGGGAATTACCAGTGAACTGGTACTCAATTTGCCGACCTCAGAGGGATGACAGGATGAGTCAACCCACCTGGCGTTAATTCAGCGATCGACCGGGATTTGAACGCATGATCCCAAGCCGGCACCCTAACCGCTAAGCCAACACCGGGCTCCATAAGCCATCTTGGGCATATTTAAATACTTGATACCTCGTAGCTTATTTAAATGCAGTAGGTGTACTTCAAACCTCAGCTTCAGTGGGCTTCGCGCCCCAAACCCTGCATGTTGCCCCTTCAACCCACAAGGGGACTACAGCTGCCCCCTTGACCTCTGCCCGAGTGTTCCTTGTGTTTTTTTCCATGAAAGCTAGTTACCCTGCCGGCACCCTGAACAAATTACAAGTTCCTGCCCTGAATGACTCCTGGGAAGGCAATGGCAAACCACCCAGTAACACATGCGTCAAGAAACTGCTTCGGGAGCACCAACGCTCAGTGAAGAGTATGGTATTTTGATGATGATTACAATTCGAATACCGCTTCGTTGTTCCATTAATTTGTTCACAAGATGGTGCAGAACGAGCGCAGTTAACAATTCGAGCTGTGATGCTGTCATCATGTTCGATATCGCATTTATATTAAACTATCAGGGGATATCCAGCGCTGCCCGACTTGGTGAACCTTCTCCGGCAATGGTTTCTGGACGTGTTGGCTCTGGAGTCATTTGCCTCATCGTGGTTACCTTTTACCTGCTGGTCAGTGGAAGCACTGCCTGACCCCACATCCCAATATACACTTTATACTGGCCTTTGGTGTCTTCAAAACAGACGTCAAGACCAACGTGTGGTGGCCTAAAACCTCACCCAGATGCTGAAGTACCTTCACACAAAATTTTGGGCCTCGAGGTGCTTTAGTTCGGCAGTGAAAGAGTAACAAACACCTGAAATGCTTATAAGATGTGCAAAATGCCTTCAAATTGCATGTAACTTCCACTCAGCTCACAAGAGTGTGTCTATCATGTAGACTATATGATGTTTGTCCCATTACGTCTTTGCCTTAATCTCATTCACTTGTTGTTAATTTTACAGATTTCTTATGCACTAATCCCATTCTCTACAATGACCTCAATTCAAATACCCAGCTACATTCTAGTATAATTCATTTACCCATATCAACGATTGCCCAGCAACTTGGTAACAAAACAACTTTGGCTCAAACACCGGCTCAATACCCTACAATGCCCAGTCTCCAAGCACTCCGACTCAATACCCTACAATGCCCAGTCTCCAAGCACTCCGACTCAATACCCTACAATGCCCAGTCTCCAAGCACTCCGACTCAATACCCTACAATGCTCAGTCTCCAAGCACTCCGACTCAATACCCTACAATGCCCAGTCTCCAAGCACTCCGACTCAATACCCTACAATGCCCACTCCCCCAGCACCCAGACTCAATACCCTACAATGCCCACTCCCCCAGCACCCAGACTCAATACCCGACAATGCCCAGTCTCCAAGCACTCCGACTCAATACCCTACAATGCCCACTCCCCCAGCACCCCGACTCAATACCCTACAATGCCCACTCCCCCAGCACCCAGACTCAATACCCTACAATGCCCACTCCCCCAGCACCCCGACTCAATACCCTACAATGCCCAGTCTCCAAGCACTCCGACTCAATACCCTACAATGCCCACTCCCCCAGCACCCCGACTCAATACCCTACAATGCCCAGTCTCCAAGCACTCCGACTCAATACCCTACAATGCCCACTCCTCCAGCACCCAGACTCAATACCCTACAATGCCCACTCCCCCAGCACCCAGACTCAATACCCTAAAATGCCCACTCCCCCAGCACCCAGACTCAATACCCTACAATGCCCACTCCTACAGCACCCAGACTCAATATCCTACAATGCCCACTCCGACAGCACCCAGACTCAATACCTTACAATGCCCACTCCTACAGCACCCAGACTCAATACCCTACAATGCCCACTCCCCCAGCACTCCGGCTCAATATCCTACAATTCCCACTCCCCCAGCACACCGGCTCAATATCCTACAATTCCCACTCCCCCAGAACCCTGAATCAATACCCTAAAATGCCCACTCCTACAGCACCCAGACTCAATATCCTACAATGCCCACTCCGACAGCACCCAGACTCAATACCTTACAATGCCCACTCCCCCAGCACACCGGCTCAATATCCTACAATGCCCACTCCCCCAGCACACCGGCTCAATATCCTACAATGCCCACTCCGACAGCACCCAGACTCAATACCTTACAATGCCCACTCCTACAGCACCCAGACTCAATATCCTACAATGCCCACTCCGACAGCACCCAGACTCAATACCCTACAATGCCCACTCCCCCAGCACTCCGGCTCAATATCCTACAATTCCCACTCCCCCAGCACACCGGCTCAATATCCTACAATTCCCACTCCCCCAGAACCCCGAATCAATACCCTGCAATGCCCACTCCCCCTGCACCAGTACACCCCACTCCTCCCTCCCTCCAGATTACTCCCACTAGATTACTCCCTCTAGATTAAGTGTCTATGTGTGAATTGCTGAGAGCCTTCCTTGCCTCCTTACCGCACTATAAGGGAGGAAAGTTGGCAGGTTCATTGTGAGGTGAGTTTTAATTTAATTTTACATCTGAGGCCTCACTTTGGAAAAACACGAAGTTGTTCAAAATCACGATTTGTAATGAAAACGTTTCCACGGTCCGCATTGATCAGTGTTGAGTACAGTTTCGTGATAAGTTTGTGCTCGTGGGTTTGTCACTCTATATGTTCAATGTGCGTTGCTCTTTGGTTCAGTTATAACATCTTATTATAATAGAGCAAACGTATATGGTTATGTCGTATCTTTTTATAATAGAGCAAACGTATATGGTTATGTCGTTATGTCGCTGTGTTTGTCGCTATGTTTATATGCGGCGAAAACGTCTTCTTCTTCTTCAAATAAAATTACCACCCTCTTAATTGCGTTAAGACTGCTGAGACCCTCAGACCTTTGATGACCCTTTAATTCCGCCAAGACCCTTCAGACCACCAAGACCCCAAACACCCCGAAGAACCAAAACACCCCGAAGAACCAAAACACCCCGAAGACCCAAAACACCCCGAAGACCCAAAACACCCCGAACACCCAAAACACCCCGAACACCCAAAACACCCCGAAGTCCCAAAACACCCCGAAAACCCAAAACACCCCGAAGACCCAAAACACCCCATAGACCCAAAACACCCTGAAGACCCAAAACACCCCAAAGACCCAAAACACCCCAAAGACCCAAAACACCCCAAAGACCCAAAAGACGCTGAAGACCCTTAAAGACCAAGAAGAAGCAAAAGACCCTTAAGACCCAAAAGCCCCTGAAGACCCAAAAGACTCCAAAGACCCTTAAGATCCAAAAGCCTCTGAAGACACCAAAGACCCTGATGACCCAAAACACCTCAAAGACCCAAAATACCCTTAAAGGCCCAGAGGATCAAAAAGACCCTGAAGACCCAAATGGCCCTGAAGACCCAAAACACCATGAAGACCCAAAAGACACCGAAATGGTCAAAGATGCCTATTCCTCTGAAACGACGTGTGGTGAGGCGTGCGGAGCGCGCCGAGTCACGCCAGTTTAAATGATAAGTCGATTTTCTTCAAGTTTTTTTTTTTAACAGGAAATTTATGAAAATAAAAATTCAAACGCTCAATACTTTGTGTTGTTATTGGGAACAAATATGGTACTCCCTGTTTTGCAGGCCTGGGCTAGTTTCATAGAATTTTCAGAGGATTTGCTGACACTGGTTATAATCGAATCATGTAAAGAAAGTTCCAATGGGGTTCCAATGGTTCCAATGCTGGGGGTTGGGGTGCAGAGCATTAACACTCTCGCCATATCGGGCTATGTAATAAATAGATAATACATACAACGATTTATACATTGTTGTTATTGGAGTCCTTGTTATCCTGCCCTCGAGAAGCGAAAAGCAGGGTTAGGCATTCGGTTGCGTCCGTACGTGTTTTGTCCGTGTGTGCGTGTCTGAATTTTTAAAATTCATTTTCTCAGCAAACGTTGGTCCGATTGACACGAAATTATACCATAGGAGCGCCTCTGCCTGTAGAATATTTTTATTCATAATTATGATGTCAGAGATCACGTGGTACAGACGCCATCTTGGAAAAACCTCGCACCTGTATATCTTTGAAACAGCTCCATGGAAAAATTGAAACATGGCTCATTGTCAAGTACTTCCCAATGGCTAATAAGATATGTTAATGATGATGCCATTGGTGCCTTTATAGAATGCCATAATGTCATAATTCAACAATTAGTCAGGTTCACTATGTTTTTTCGTTCAAAATCATGGTAGATTAGCAAACCTATACATTTTTGGAAACGTTATTACATGGAAAATCTGAAAATCAATGTTTACATTTGCTAATTCCGACCAATTCGATTCGACCAATTCGACCAATTCGACCAATCGACCAATTCCATTCGACCATTCGACCATTCGATCAATCGCTTCGATCGACCATTCGACCATTCGACCAATTCGATCGATTCGATTCGATTCGATTCATCGAATTCGATTCGATCGACCATTCGACCAATTCGATTTGCCAATCAATTTGACCGACCTTTGCTTGTGTGGAACGGACTGTGATAACGATGCGGACTATATTGTCGGATACGACACACAGGACAGTGATGACGAACTCTAAATGGCATATTCTGTAATCGTGTATGTTTGATGCCATTGACTGCCTGTGTATATTTTGTCATTGACTGCCTGTGTAGATGTGAAGTTATACTGACTGCATGTGTATATATGATTTTGCTGACTGCCTGTGTATGTTTGGTGATATGAATTATTGTGACACATTTTGATGTTATTAACTGCCTGTACAAAATGATAACATGTATTTGATTATGCAACTTATCACGAATATAAAGACAGTATTTTGCAATTCAAAACCTTTGATTCGTGTCTTACCATTCCCCATATCACTAATTTGATACTTTCATTGGATTCCTTGTCCCTGAAAATATAGGTTTAGTATATTTTTTAAAGTTTTTAGGGTAATTAGAGGCAGAAATAGAACACAATATGTATTTTACAGTGGCCATTTTGAAAATCCAAAATGGCCGCCATACAGGTATCTCTCCAAATGTAAACATTGATTTTTAGTTTCCCTATGCTATAACCTTTCCAAAATTGTATAGGTTTGCTAATCTACCACGATTTTGAACGAAATATAATTTATTGACATAGTGAACCTGACTAAATGTTTTCATTCATAATCTATATTATAATAGCCGTAGATGATTCTGTCTGTTGGACGTCTGTCTGGGGTGTGGCTTACTCGGTTTGCAGAGTAGCTCCACCCATAGCTCCACCCATTCTGGGAGAGGCTTCATATAAACAAATATCCACCATTTTATTAACTCGCATAGCTTTGAGGCCTGTTTTGTAGGCCCGTGGTGTCTTGCTCTCTCTCTCAGTTTTATTTCAAATCAAATTCGATATATCATTTCATTTTTCACAGTCGCTAACATAGTTTTAGACTCGGTTGAAAAAAAACGGGAAGAAAATCCGATTAAAGTTGCCGTTTATAGAACGAAATGAATTCTCAAAGGCCTGTAACTTCAAGGCCATTGAGTCTCTCTCACGCCTTTATCTCCAATCTAACTCACCATCTGATTTCATTTTTATCGATGGTTTTAGACTCGGTGTCAGCAATAATTGAGAACATTCCACACACGCGGGAAAATGCAGAGATATATTTTTTAAAATCGCATCATGATGTATCATACACCGCCCAACATGACACCGACGGCAACGTGTCGACATATATTAAAAATTCGCTTTTGCTTTTCTGTTAAGATATATTACTTTTTCGTTTGATGACAGTCGTCACAAAAACGTCAACAATGATGCCGACATATATTTCTTTGTTTTTATTTCATTCAACATTATTATCCGGAAGTAAAATATGTTTCAGGAAATTGCCGAGAGATATTTCTTCGTTTTTTTAAATTAGTTATGTGCGCATACACTTTAAATAGGTTTATTTGAAATCTTTAATTTTCCACAATATAATTTACTTGCCATTTATCATTTGATGATTACGAGACACTTCCTCTTGAGGATCGTGACAATTCATGCGCTGCGTGGAACCTTGTATTTCCAAAATGAATGAGACGATCGATGAAGAATGCAGACTTAAACAGGATGTAGCAAGAAAACGAATGAGACGGGCGAACGAGTCCATCGACGAACGTCAATGCAAACTTGAACATGATGGAGCAAGAAAAAGAACGAGACGGGAGAAAAAAACGAGAGAAACGAGACTTGGAAAAGCCGATTGGAGAGGCGAGTGAGGAGCGATTGGAGAGGCGAGTGAGGAGCGATTGGAGGGGAGTGTGAGGCGCGATTGGAGAGGAGTGTGAGGCACGATTGGAGAGGAGTGTAAGGCACGATTGGAGAGGAGTGTGAGGCGCGATTGGAGAGGAGTGTGAGGCGCGATTGGAGAGGAGTGTGAGGCGCGATTGGAGGGGAGTGTGAGGCACGATTGGAGAGGAGTGTGAGGCACGATTGGAGAGGAGTGTGAGGGATTGGAGAGGAGTGTGAGGGATTGGAGAGGAGTGTGAGGGATTGGAGAGGTGAGGGATTGGAGAGGAGAGGAGTGTGAGGGATTGGAGAGGAGTGTAAGGCACGATTGGAGAGGAGTGTGAGGGATTGGAGAGGAGAGGAATGTGAGGGATTGGAGAGGAGTGTGAGGCACGATTGGAGAGGAGTGTGAGGCGCGATTGGAGAGGAGTGTGAGGCGCGATTGGAGAGGAGTGTGAGGCGCGATTGGAGAGGAGTGTGAGGGATTGGAGAGGAGTGTGAGGGATTGGAGAGGTGAGGGATTGGAGAGGAGAGGAGTGTGAGGGATTGGAGAGGAGTGTGAGGGATTGGAGAGGAGTGTGAGGGATTGGAGAGGTGAGGGATTGGAGAGGAGAGGTATGTGAGGGATTGGAGAGGAGAGGAGTGCTAGGTGGAGAGAGGAGAGTGTCAGGTGGAGAGAGGAGAGTGTCAGGTGGAGAGAGGAGAGTGTCAGGTGGAGAGAGGAGAGTGTCAGGTGGAGAGGAGTGAGGGGTCACATATTATGTGAAATAAATCAATTGTGTTCATTACACCATTTCTGGATCTGAAGACTTGCCAGTAACTATTTTGTAAAAATGAATGTGCAGCATCTAACTCAATATGTCGAAATGTCACACACGTCCATGCCCGTGGGATTCCCACGGGTGACCCCACTAGTCTTACTATAATTCACCAAATGTCTGTCTGTCCGTTCGAAGGTATCACAAAAACGGCTGAACCGATGGCAACAATATTTTGGGTGCGTATTCCTGGGACCCCTTGGAGTAAAATAGGCTATATTGTTTTTCCAATTTTTTTCCCAATTTTCCAGTTTTTCCAAACACGATGGAATAATATTTACCGATATGAACAGTGATGTGGCTTTTGTTGAAATTCTACGTACCAGGAGAGAGTAGATCGACTCCTGACGAACTCTTCCGATATAAACGTGCGGCTCCGAAGTAACATGGCAGCGTGTGCAAAGTGACTGAGAAAGACGTGTGGCGGCCGCTTCCGTTTTATAGAATTCAATCTTTTTTCAAAATGGGCGCCATGTACTGTTTAGATTTTGATGATTTGCGTGTGATATGATTCAACGGATGTTTATATGAATCGTTTAAAATAAAAAAAGCCTTCAATTTCTGATATTTTTCCTTTTCATTTGGGCTTCCCAATTGAAGCCCCGCCCATAGGGCGGTGACGTTGCTAGTTGTCATAATTCCACAAGTACAACCCTTGATCCGATCAGTATGAATCTTATTTCTCTGCAACTGTTGGTCTGATGGACACGAAATTTTCACCATAGGAGCGCCTCCTCCTTTAGAATATTATAATGATAATCATGACATCATAGGTCATGTGGTACAGGCGCCATCTTGGAAAAACCGAAAAAGGTTGCACCTCTATATCTCCAAAACCACTCGATGGAAAAAATGGAAACGTGGCTCATCGTAAAGTACTCCACATTGGGAATTAGTGTTGTTACCGATGACGTCATTGGTGACATAATTATGATGTCATAATTCGACAACGCTTAGTCTGATCAGTTTGAAATGCATTGAGCGTGATCTATGCAACAATTATATTAGGGAATATAAATTTATGATGTCATTGCTCACGTGGTCTGGCAGCCATATTGGATCAAATAAAAAAACGTTCACATACAGAAGAGTTGGCTCGCACCAAGTTGACTGCGCAGGGTAAGTATTCCTTGAATACCATCTAGTTATGTATGAAATAATTGTACAATGTCCAACATAAGCACAATGATAATCATCACCATCATTAACATCATCACCAAAATAATCATAAGCATCATCACCATAATCAACATCATTATCATAATCATCGCCATAATTTTAATCAGCATTATTATCATCAACATCACCATGATCATAATCATCACCAGGATTATGATCAGCATCATTATCATAAGCATCATCACCAACATCACCATTTGGGTCTTGCCGGCGAGGTTACGTCTTTTGGAAGCTGTCCACGCTCTCCACGCTATCGAAGTTAAGTAATTGTTCTCATTTGTATTTTCGTCAAAACTGTATTTATTTTATGGTGTGTGTACCTACAGTGGGTCCGTAGGAAGATTATCGGTGTAAATCTTTCATACCTGTATAGAAAATCGTGTTAATTCATGTCGTGTCTTTTGAGGCCTTGTACCGTGTCCTACCTTGAGGCTTTGTTTTTCTCTCAGCGGTCCGTCGATTGTGCTCCAATTACTTTCGTTCTCTGTTTTTCCCAGTCTTTTCACCCCATACTTGTTTAAAATCTCAACTAAAAAAAAAACAACAAAAAAAAACATTTCCTTCTCTGTTCTTATTCGTTTATTCGTTGTTCTTATTCGTTCGTTCGTTCTTCGATCACGTGTTTCACCTCCATTTCCCCAGATAGATTTCACTGTTAAATTTTAAAATGTTTAAACTTTCCCCTGAAGTACTGTATTCTGTCGTATATTATAACACCTTTTTCTTCTTCTTCTTTAAAGGGTTGCTTTCGACTTGCTCACCAAATCTATTCATTCCAAAAAAAAATTCCATCCCTTCCAGTTCCTCTTTCCTACATTCCCTAAACTTACCTGCACTTCACCCCCCCCCCCCCCCCCTCCAACGTCCTCAAATGTATTTTTGACTCGAAGGTCACAAGAAACTCATCTTGCAATAAATGTTCGTTTCCCATTAATCGTACACTTTCCAAAATCCAATCTCACTCCTCCCTTCCAAATCTTCCCCATCACCCCTCCCCTCCAAAACTTCCCCATCACCCCTCCCCTCCAAATCCTCCCCATCACCCATCCCTTTCAAATCTTCACCCTTGCCCCTTCCCTTCTAGACTCCCTCCTCACCCCTCCCCTCCAAATCTCCCCCATCTCCCATCCCTTTCAAATCCCTCCCCTTGTCCCTTCCCTCGTAAACTCCCCCCTAACCCCTCCCCTCATAAACTCCCCCATGCCCCTCCCCTTCAAATCTCCCCACCCTCATTTCTTCTCCATTTCCCCCCTCTCACCCCTCCTCCTCAAACCGTCCTCCCCGCTTCTTCCCCCTTCCAACTCGCACCTCCATCTCCCCCAACCTTCTGCCTCGTTCTTCCCCCTCCTCAAATAACACCTCACTGTGCCTTGCCCAATCACCATCAAACCTTTTGTCCGCCCCATCCTTTCCTTTCTCCAAGCTATTCTGAAATCTCTGACACACCTTCAACAGCTCTCCCTACCTCTTCCTCCTCTTCCACATCTTACCCTACCCCTCCCTCCCCTTGTTCTGTATCCGATGCTCCCCCTTCCTCTTCATTAACGGTATGGACCTCAAACATCCGGGGCCTTCGTTCAAACTTAACTGATCTCTCCATACAGGTTGCTTCTGACAAACCAGATGTGATCTGCTTAACAGAAACTTTCCTCCTTCATGATGTCTCTGATTCCTTAGTATCTCTCCCGGGTTACTCCCTCCTCCGGTATGATAGACCTGAGCCTCGTCCTGGAGGTGGGGTTGCTATCTTTATCAAAAATTCTCTTTCTCACTCGCCATGCACTGCCTTCCCTCCACCTCACCCTCAGGAATACCTCTGGCTACGGCTTCCCTTTCGCTCCCACCTTTTGTTCATATGTGTGTTGTACCGTCCACCAAACAGTGATGACTCCATCTACATCTCGCTGTCTGATAATATGGACCAACTTCTATCTACTCATCCCAACTCTCTCTTCCTCATATGTGGTGATTTCAATTGTCACCATGCCAGTTGGCTGGGTGTGGGTACCTCTCTCACCAGCCATGGCAAAGGACTTCTGCGACTCACTGGGCCTGACACAATCTGTCAATTTCCCGACCGAGATCTCAGTCAATGGAGCATCTTCTCTTCTGGACTTGGTTATGACTAACTTCCCTGAAAATGTCTGCTGCTCTTCTTCTGCTCCAATCGACTCATCTGATCATGTGCTTGTTAAAGTGGACATCTCCCTGACCATTCTCAGGGAGCCTCCTCAGCATCAACGAGTCTGGCATTTCACTCAGGCCAACTGGCACGGTCTTCAAGCAGCCATCAATCATCTGGACTGGTCTCCCATCTCTACCGCCTCTGACATCAACTCATCCTGGGAATTCTTCCAAAGAAATTGCTTTCTCTCATGCACAGATTTATCCCATCTTGTCTTCAGTTGTCATACCCTTCCTCCCATCCATGGTCCACGGAATCTTGTGGTGAGGCTGTTGCCCAGAAACAACTTGCCTTCGTCTCCTGGAAAGCAAATCCAACGGAAGGAAATCTCATTTCCTTTCACAAAGCCCGAAACAAGTGTGTGTCCACCCTCAGGAGAGCCAGGAAACAATATCTCTCCGTTCTCAAGACCGAACTCTCAAATCTGTCTCACTCTTCCAAATCCTGGTGGTGTCTGGTTAAATCTGTTTCTGGTGTTTGTTCCCCCTCCACCCCCTCCCTTACCTCAAACGGCTACACAGCTGACTCCGCACGTGAAAAAGCTGAATGCCTCAACTCTGTGTTTGCCTCTAAATCTTGTGTCCTAAACCCATCCTTCTCTGTACCCACCGTACCCAGTCGTACCCAGCTGCTCGTGGACTCTGTGTCCTTTCCTCCTGACTCGGTGGAAAAGTTTCTGTCAACCCTCGACTCTGATTCTGCAACTGGACCTGATGGCATCAGCCCACGGGTCCTAAAATCCTGTTCTTCCGCTCTTTCACTCCCTCTCTCTGTTCTCTTCATCCTCTCTTTTGCTCAAGGTCATCTGCCATCTGTTTGGAAATCAGCCAACATCATCGCTTTACACAAAAACGTGCAAAAACAGATCCTAGCAACTACAGACCAATCAGCCTTCTCCCAATTATCAGCAAAGTCATGGAATCCATCATTGCTTCGGATATGAAATCTTTCCTCTTCTCAAATGGCTTGATCCCTGATCATCAATTTGGTTTCAGACCAGGTCACTCTACTCTGGACATGCTGCTTCTGCTGTCTCAAGAATGGATGGAGGTCCTTAATGCCAAACAGGAAATTAGAGCTGTCTCCCTTGACATATCACGTGCCTTCGATACGGTCTGGCACCCCGCTCTGCTCACCAAACATTCCTCCTTTGGTATCCATGGAAATCTCCACGCATGGCTGGCGGACTTCCTCTCTAGTCGTAGTCAACGTGTGGCCCTGAATGGGTTTCTCTCATCTCCTCTTCCTGTTCAGGCTGGAGTTCCCCAAGGCAGTGTTCTGGGCCCTGTGCTTTTTCTGGTCTTCATCAATGATCTCTCTGACTCTCTTGAAAATCCTCTCTATCTCTTTTCTGATGACTCCACTCTCTGCCGCTCCATTCCTCATCCCTCAGATCGGCAGTCTGCAGCCTCCTCACTCTCTGCAGACCTGGACAAAATCACAGATTGGGCAAACAAGTGGAACATGTCTTTCAATCCTGACAAAGCTCACACTCTTACGATGTCTCTCCGAAAAGACCGACTGGACAACCCTCCCATCCACTTTCTGAATAATCCTCTCCAAGAAGTTCTGTCACTCAAGCTTTTGGGTCTCACTATCTGCCATGACCTTTCCTGGGAAAACCACATTTCAAATCTGCCCTCCAAAGCCAGTCGCCGACTGGGCATCGTCCGTCGTGCGAAGTCCTTCCTTGGCACACCTGAGCTCCTCACAACATACAAGGCTTTCATCCGCAGCTCAATGGAATACTGCTCTCCCCTCTGGGCTGGTGCTCCTGCCTCACACCTAGCTCGTCTTCACGCTGTTGAAACCAAAGCGTTCAGAATCATTGGAATCTCCCGCGATGACGCTATCTCCGAGGGCCTTTCACTTACTCACCGCAGGCAGGTTGGTGGTCTTTCTGTCTTCTACCGACTCCTCTCCCGCCTTGCTCCTCCAGCTCTCTCTGGGCTCTGTCCCCCTAATATTCCTACAGGTCGCACAAGATCTGCCTGCAACCCTCTTGTGGTTAAACTGCCAAAATCAAGACTCTCTGCTCACCTTCACTCCTTCATTCCTCTTTTCTCTCGCCTCTGGAACAAACTCCCTCACTCTCTTCAATCCCACTCCTCTCTCCAGGTATTCAAAACAGCTGTTCACCACCATCTCTTATCTTCCCCCATCCAAAACCTTGATCTTTTCTACCCCCGCTAATTTCACCCCAAATCCACTTTTTTGAAATACCAACTTCTTTCCTGGAAGTCCTTGGTGTCCTTGTGTTTATACTTCTCCCACCCCCCCCCCCTTCCCACGCCGCCTCCCCCCAAGCCCTCTCCCTCCCATACATTCCCAATGTCCCTGCTCTCAAATGTTGTGTTTATGTGCTCCCCCTTCTCTCCCCATCTTGTCTGCCGCTCCCCTTTTTATATACTTTGTTTGTTTGTCTGTTTGATTTGTTTGTGTGATAAATGTTAGCTCTTTCACGAGCCTCAATTCTGTATACAAAAAAAACCAAAAAAAAAAAAACAATCATCATCATCAGCATTACCAACATCACCATTATCATAATCAGCACCATGATTATAATCAGCATCGTTATCAAAATCTTCATAATCATTACAATGATTATAATCATCATCATTATCATCAGCAGCATCATCACCATTGTCATAATCATCAATATGATTGTAATCAGCATCGTTATCATATCATCATCATCATCACCACCACCATCACCATTATCATAATCATCATCACCAACATCACCATTAGTATAATCATCACCAGGATTCTAATTCAGCAACGTTATCATAATCATCATCACCAACATCACCATTATCATCGCAATGGTTATAATCAGCATCATTATCATAATCGGCACCACCATTATCATCACCATGATTATAATCAGCATCATTATCATAATCGTTGTCAGCATCATCAACATCACCATTATCATCATCACCAACATCACCATTAACATAATCATCACCAGGATTATAATCAGCATCGTTATCATAATCATCATCACCAACATCACCATTATCATAATCATCACCAGGATTATAATCAGCCACGTTATCATAATCATCATCACCAACATCACCATTATCATCATAATCACCAACATCACCATTATCATAATCAGCACCAGGATTATAATCAGCATCGTTATCATAAGCATCACCAACATCACCATTATCATCACAATGATTTTAATCAGCATAATTATCATAATCATCAGCAACATCATCACCATGATTATAATCAGCATCAGTATCATAATCATCATCGTCATCATCACCAACATCAACAGTATCATAATCATCACCATGATTATAATCAGCATTATCAAAATCATCATAATCATTACAATGATTATAATCAGCATCATTATTATCATCACCATTAGCATCGTCATCATCAACATCACCATTATCATAATCACCATGATTATAATCAGCATAGTTATCATAATCATCATCACCATTAGCATCGTCATCATCAACATCACCATTATCATAATCACCATGATTATAATCAGCATAGGTATCATAATCATCATCACCATTATCATCACACTGATTATAATCAGCATTATCATAAACATCATTATCATCATCACCAACATCACCATTATCATCACCAGGATTATAAGCAGCATCGTTATCATAATCATCATCACCATTATCATCACAATGATTATAATCAGCATCATAATCATCATCGTCATCATCACCAAGATTATAATCAGCATCGTTATCATAATCAACATCACCATTATCCCACCATCATAGCCTATCAAGCCTAAAGGAATAAGTCACATAGTTTTGAGCACACACCACATACGAGAGAGTGCAAGATAGATAAAATATATTGTCAAATCAGAATCATAGACCATTCCCCAAAATAAAGTTACCACTCTTGGAATCCTGGAAGTTGCCAATTGTCGCTGGTTATTGTCTGCCTCGCTGACCTCAAAGGTATAACGAAGTGTTTGAAAGAAAAGTAGATTTCAGGAGTAATTTAGAACATGTTCATTTGATCAGATTATGAAAGGAACCTTCTGGGATCCTGTCACTCGAAGCCTCATCGGACTGCTGGTAATTTCCGGTATGTATTGAAGGGTCAGAGCGAAGAGCAGGAAATCACATGTTGCTGCTGTTTCTTTTACACATTATGCACCGTACAGTGAAATATACGAGGAGGTTTAGACGCGGGAAAAGGCTATTCTAGCCGTCCGCATACCCCCAAAACGTCACAACACACACATGGATGGCGATGTCACAAAACAGCTACTTGCCTAATTGTATGGACACACAATAAACAGATTTGTTTTATGCGAGTGGGGATGGGGACAGTAGTAGGTAAAACAAGAGCAAAAGTCTATCAGCGGAGTAGCAGGCCTTGTAAAATATTATAAACCACAAACACACATGATTAGCTTTTTAAACAGTCGCTAATGCTGCTTACAACATTAAGCAAATAAATTTGGAGGAATCCCGACATCCGTGAGGTAAGTTTTACTTACAGATTTGATGGAAGATCTACTGTAATCTAGATTATACCCCACAAGGGATGGGTACGTACCGTATTGTTGGAAGAGACGTAATGTCGAAGCTTTCGATATTTGATGATTATTTTGACAATCGGTTTGTTCGTGTTTCACACTGAATGAAAAACGTAAAAGGTAGAGCATGGCGATTGTGATATATGACAGGTTCGACGACATGCTCGGCAATCGGCATGAACGGCATATAAATCAAAATGGCGGTGTGGGGAGAGTCAGCCGCCTCACCGCCGTAATGACATCACCCTGTCATGTGACCGGATCATCAGCTCTGATTGGTATACGTTTGAGGTGACATACATACATATATACAGACGGACAAACACTGTTCTCGACGGCTTTGCCCTATGGGTTACGCCGTAAAAAATAACCCTGTTGGGGACAGACGGTTATTTCCCCACAGTTTCTGAGAAGATTTTAAAAACTGAAATGCCTGAATTTGAGGTGAGACCCCCCCCCCCCCCCCCCCCCCCTTTTCAGCCTCTTATCGGGGGCGAATCCAGATGGGGAGCACAACCCCAAGAGACCTTGCTGTCCTGATGTATCGTACCAAATTTGGTCAGTATCGGTCGGGTGTTTGTGAGGAGATGCTTTCGTCAAATGTTATAACTATAAGTACGTACGTACATAAAATGGCGACCCATGCTATCTTCTAAGTAAAAGGTATTCTCCTCATCTCATCTTTGTTTAACGTTTTAGGAGTTGCCGAAGGCGAGAAGAAGAGGCCATTTCGTTGGGTACAAAGCTTGTTTATTGTACAGAAATCTCCAGCAACTGCTCGCGAATGGAAGTCGTAACGGCTTATATAAAACCAAAAACCCTCTTCGGAGGGCGTGGCTCCAACAGCCGCGCGTGCGTCACGACCACACAACCAAAAGTCCCACAGGGCCGTGCACGTGGATTATTACCAAATAAGGACATGCAAATAATGTAAAGGTAACCGCCACATGCGAAGAAGGTAACTGCTACATGCGCCCCCCAGAATACACTCTCACGGGCTTGTACGTAGCTCACAGGCGTGCTCGGCGGTTGCCGAGAAGGCGCGAGCAGTGCTCGGCCTCGATACGTGCGAAAAAACGCCGCCGTGGGGTTGAGTCGACCGAGGGGCTGGTCAAGGCCTCGGGGGAGGCTGCCGAGGTACCTCGCGGGCCTCCCGAGGATGTAGAGTAGGAGTCGTAGTTGCGCGAGTGGCGAGCAGCGGGAGCAGTTGTAGTTGCAGCTGTAGGAGTTGCGGGAGTGGCGAGCAGCAGTGCGCGCGAAGGTAACGAGGCTCCAGCGCGCGCGAAGGTAACGAGGCTCCAGTGCGCGCGAAGGTAACGAGGCTCCAGCGCGCGCGAAGGTAACGAGGCTCCAGTGCGCGCGAAGGTAACGAGGCTCCAGTGTGTGTGAAGGTAACGAGGCTCCAGTGCGCACGATGGTAACAAGGCTCCAGTGCGCGTGAAGGTAACGAGGCTCCAGTGCACGTGAAGGTAACGAGGCTCCAGTGCACACGAAGGTAACGAGGCTCCAGTGCACGCGAAGGTAACAAGGCTCCAGTGCACGCAAAGGTAACGAGGCTCCAGTGCGCGCGAAGGTAACGAGGCTCCAGTTACCGTGAAGGTGACGAAGTAGCCATGCCGCCAACGTCAGTGCGTGCGCAAGAGATGAGCAGCAGAGCGCGCGAAGGCGACGAAGTACCCATGCCGCCAACGCCTCGTAACGGCGTTCCTTCGGAAGGTCCCGGAGCAGGCTCGCCCCTCTAGTCGTAGAGGAGGAACCGAGCGTGGTGCGCGAACCACATGGCCGCTCGTCGTTGCTAAAACTCCGGCAGTTCGAGTTTAGGTCTTGTGGAAGAAATTGCGGTCGAAATACTGCCGTGTTCATTTGCAGCCCCCGAATATGTTCGGGGGCGGCCGAGGTCACCAGTTTAGGAGTTGCCGAAGGCGAGAAGAAGAGGCCATTTCGTTGGGTACAAAGCTTGTTTATTGTACAGAAATCTCCAGCAACTGCTCGCGAACGGAAGTCGTAATGGCTTATATAAAACCAAAAACCCTCTTCGGAGGGCGTGGCTCCAACAGCCGCGCGTGCGTCACGACCACACAACCAAAAGTCCCACAGGGCCGTGCACGTGGATTATTACCAAATAAGGACATGCAAGTAAGGTAAAGGTAACCGCCACATGCGAAGAAGGTAACCGCTACAACGTCACCTTTTCTTCCTCTTCAATCCTCTTGTTCTGTCATTATACGTTCGTTCGACAAGGGAGTGACCGACTTTAGTCATCTTAACCATTAATTAATTAATCTACCTTCGGCGGCATGAACAAAATTGAATGATGCAATGATTCATTCAATGGCACAACGTTAAATGATTAATGACTTGTTCAACTTATAAATCCTTCATCCTTCAAATCGGGGGAAATGTGATGAACTGGATTAATCCATTGGTCCTGACTGGATTACAAGACTTCAATCTGGATTACAAACATTGGTGCGCCTGTAGAATTTTTTTATTCATAATTTTGATGCCATAGGTCACGTGGTACCGGCGCCATCTTGGAAAAACTTCAAACCTCTATATCTCCGAAACAGCTCAATTGAAAAAATTGAAACATGGCTCATTGTCAAGTACTCCCCATGTGGAATAAGATATGTTAATGATGATGTCATTGGTGCCTTCATTATGACGTCATAATTCGACAAGTACAACACTTGATCTGATCAGTATGAAAAAAAAAAATTATCTGCAAATGTTGGTCTGATGGACACAAAATTTTCACCATAGGAGCGCCTTCTCCTGTAGAATTTGTAATGATAATTATGACGTCATACGTCACGTCGTACAGGCGCCATATTGTAAAAACCAAAAAAACGCTGCACCTCTATATCTCCAAAACCGATCCATGGAAAAAATGGAAACATGGCTCATTGGAAATAACTCCGCATGGGGAATAAGTGTTGTTAATGCTGACCTAATTGGTGCCTTAATTATGATGCCATATTTCAACAGGGACAATGCTTAGTCTGATCAGTTTGAAATTTATTGAGCGTGATCTACGCAACAATTATATTAGAGAATAGAAATTTATGATGTCATCGCTCACGTGGTCTGGCAGCCATATTGGATTTAAAAAAATACCGTTCAAAAACAGAAGAGTTGACTTGCGCCAAGTTGACTGCGCAGGGTAAGTATTCTATGAATACCATCAAGTTAAAAAATGTGCACCCATTGGTCAGACAGCTGCCGGACCACACCCACATCTGTCACTTGACTCCACCCACCATAGCACTGAGGCAAAATTATATGGCTGCCATCTTGATTTCCTGGTGGGCCGAACACATGAGGCCTGAAGGCATCTGCTGATTATACACTGCCTGGGTTTGTTGCGTACATTGGCTTTGTTTGGGTTGAGTGACATTCACGATGAGGGACCCCAAAAAATCTCATCATATTTCGAATAATAGCCGGCGAAGCCGGTGTTGTCAATAAACGAGTACGTATTATGTTGAAAACCTGATTATGCCTTGGCTCGAGAATCCGAAGCGCCGTGGGCGCAGCCATCTTGCGTGGGCGGAAGTATGCATAACAAATTTAAAACGTTCATTAGGAGTTTCTTTCACCCGTCGTCGTTTGATTCACAATCTTATGCACCTCCGATGTATTAATAAAATAATTTAAGACCAACATCGGCCCGCACGGGCCTGGTTATCTTCAACAAAACGCGTCACCAAACACCGGACCCAATGAGAGTCGAGCATTTGCAAAAATATTTCTAAAATGAAAGCGCTCAATGATGGGCGCCATCGACCGGATGCGGAAGTTTGCATAAAACAATTGCGAAAAAGTTCAATCGGAGCTTGTTTCACCCGTCGTTCTTTGATTCCTAATCTAATGAAACCTCTCATTAGTAATTAAAATAGGTTAAGACCAACCTCGTTATCTTCAACGAAAATCGTCATCAAACACCAGAACCAATTATTATTACGCGTTTCGGACGGTGAAAACGGCGTCAAATACTCTAAAATTGACGAAGAATTATTTTTTAGAAATCTCGCGGCCGTACGGGATAGTTTTTCACGGCCAGAAATATGGTATAAGCGGTTTACATATTTAGTTTAGAAATACGGATAGTTTTTAATTGCCGGAAATATCCGAAGTTGAGATGGAATTCACCGAATTAATCACTGCAAGCTAACGTCTTCTGGTGGACGAAGCTGCCGTGCCCGGAGAGTCAGAGAACCAGCCCTGGCGCCTGACAGCGACTGAAGTTAGAAGACTACACACTTACTGTGAAAACGTATGTTAAGCCCAGTTAAAAATAGGCCTTAAGCTAGCACATCGTATAGTTACTTCCTTAAGCTTCTTGTGACATTTATTGTATTGTATGCGGGTATTGCCATCGGGGAGGACTGTCTGCTCTTCTCTTTTACCAAGTCTTACCAGGTACGGTACCTGCTACACCTACCTACTACCAACTACCTACCTACCTACTACCAACTACCTAACCTACTGATGCCATGGTGATGGGTAAAATAGTGGCAAGAGGTATGCAGGTATTGGGGAGGACTGTCTGCTCTTCTCTTTTACCAAGTCTTACCATGTACAGTACCTACTACACCTACCTACTACCAACTACCTAACCTACTGATGCCATGGTGATGGGTAAAATAGTGGCAAGAGGTATGCAGGTATTGGGGAGAACTGTCTGCTGTTCTCTTTTACCAAGTCTTACCAGGTACGGTACCTACTACACCTACCTACTACCAACTACCTACCTACCTACTACCAACTACCTACCTACCAACTACCTAACCTACTGATGCCATGGTGATGGGTAAAATAGTGGCAAGAGGTATGCAGGTATTGGGGAGGATTGTCTGCTCTTCTCTTTTACCAAGTCTTACCATGTACGGTACCTACTACACCTACCTACTACCAACTACCTACCTACCTACTACCAACTACCTAACCTACTGATGCCATGGTGATGGGTAAAATAGTGGCAAGAGGTATGCAGGTATTGGGGAGGACTGTCTGCTCTTCTCTTTTACCAAGTCTTACCAGGTACGGTACCTACTACACCTACCTACTACCAACTACCTACCTACTCCCAACTACCTAACCTACTGATGCCATGGTGATGGGTAAAATAGTGGCAAGAGGTTTTGGCTCCGCCGGCTCATTGCGGCTTTGCAGTCGGTACTAGTAGTCAGGTTTAATGAAGCCCGTCAGAATGCATGGTACGTCAGAATGCACAGTAATCAAGCAGTACCTTACGTTACATAATCAAGCATTACGTTCGTAATCAAGTGTTAAGTAATATAAATTACTAAAACCATCGGTTTTGTTTAGATCATTTGTTATTCACGATGACGAATCAGCTCATTCTGATATAACCGTGGGGAGGGTGACATGAACAAGAGATGTCGAGTTAATTATTTAATAATGCATTAAATGTGTGTTTCCCAATCGGCCCCTTACTGGATTTTGTTGCAAGCTGTGACCATAGTGCAGTCATTCTTGTTTTAGTCTTTCTTTCTGTCTGGCAGACAAACAAAATTGAAAATCATTTCAAACAGTACTTACAGTTTTAGGTGCAACATAAAGAACACAAACAACAGGCATGAAAAGCAAATGTAACGTTGAAGTGTGGTGCTGCGCACACAACTTGCTTGCCAAAGAGGTAGGCCACAACGCGTTGTTAAAACCAAAAGAGTCTTTATTGCGAAAGCTCGAAACTGCAGCACTGGGCGGGCTCGAGCTTAGAGCCCGCATATATGCGCCGAGGCAATGCCTAGTTCCCGGGCGTGGCCGCCCGGTCGAAGGGCAGGGCATGTGCCATCGGTCCCCGCCTGGGCGCTCGCGCCACCTTCTGGAGCACGGAAGTATTGCCCCATGTGCCCACCACACGCCCCCCCCCCCCCCCAGAATTCCCGCGCACCTGAAGGGTGAGTTTGCGGGGAAGCCGGATGACCCGGCCGAAACGCCCCTTGGCGATGGGTACAGGGCTGGGGGGCAGCGGGCCGGCGGGGCTGAGGGGTGCCAGGGGTCCGACCACCGGGGACGGCCTCGATGCAGAGGCAGAGCTGCTGGCGGGTGTGCCGGGGGTCTGACCGCCAGGGGGCGGCCCTGACGCGGAGGCAGAGCTGCTGGCGGGGGGTGGTCCGGATCGAGGTGGGCCGGCTTGAGGTGGTCCACGGAAATGCGATCCGGGGCACCGCCGATGGTGACCATGAAAAATTTGACCCCGGTCTCCAGCACGCGGAAGGGCCCGTCGTACGGGGGCCGTAGCGGTGCCCGGTGGGCGTTGTGCCGGATGAACACGTACTTTGCCGTGCGAAGCTCCGGGGCGACGTGGGAAGGCAGGCAACCGTGGTGTGCCGTTGGCACCGGGGCGAACCTCCGGGCGGTCTCCTGAAGGGCGGAGCGCTGTTGCGCCGCGGACCAAGCGTGGAGTCGGGGATAAATTCAACCGGTACCCGCAGTGGTTGCCCGAAGACCAACTCCGTCGAGGACGTGCGCAGGTCGTCCTTGGGCGCCGTCCTGAGGCCCAGCAGGACACAGGGTAGCCTGTCGACCCAGCCGCCGTTGCGGAGGCTGGCCCGGAGCGCGGCCTTCATGGAGCGATGAAAGCGCTCGCACAGGCCATTGGCCTGGGGGTGGTAGGCCGTGGTGTGGTGTAGCTTCACCCCGAGCCCTTGCGCCACCACGGCCCAGAGCTCCGAGGTGAACTGGGGGCCGCGGTCGGAAGAGTTGTCCGAGGGGGCACCGAACCGGGCAACCCAAGTGGCGATAAAGGCTTGCGCCACCTCAGCCGCAGACGTCGCTGCCAATGGGACGGCCTCCGGCCACCGTGTGGTGCGGTCGACCATGGTGAGGAGGTGGGTGAAACCTCGCAAGGGGGGCAGAGGTCCCACCAAGTCGACGTGCACATGGTCGAACCGCCGCTCGGCACCGTAAACGGGGCCAACGGTGCCTGGGTGTGGCGGTGGACCTTTGCGCGCTGGCACGCGAGGCACGTCCTGGCCCAGTCGCGGACGTCCTTCCTGAGGCCATGCCAGACGAACTTCGCCCCGACGAGTTTCTGGGATGCCCTCGCGCCAGGGTGGGACAGGCCGTGGATGGCGTCGAACACCGGGCGCTGCCAGCCAGCGGGCACGATGGGGCGAGGCGGGCCGAGGGAGACGTCGCATAGGACGACCGTGCCCGCGGCGTCGAACGGCACCTCGGTGACGCGGAGGCCCGTGACGACGGTCCGCAAGGCCTGGACGCCGGGGTCGGCGGTCTGGGCCTCCCCCATCCGGGCATAGTCGACCCCGAGGTGGACCGCGTGCACGGCGGACCGGGAAAGGCAATCCGCCACCGGGTTGTCCTTACCCGCCACGTGACGGATGTCCGTCGTGTACTCAGACACGGCAGAGAGGTGGCGCTGCTGCCATGCCGACCATGGCTCAGCGACCTTGGCCATCCCGAACACAAGGGGCTTGTGGTCAACGAAGGCCGTGAACGGGCGGCCCTCCAGCAGATGGCGGAAGTGTTGGACCGCCCGGTGGAGCCCGAGCAACTCGCGGTCGTAGGTGCTGTACCGCAGTTCGTGCAGGCGAAGCTGCCGGCTGAAAAACGCCAGTGGTTGCCAAGCACCACGCACCCATTGCTCGTGCACCACGCCCACCGCTAAGTCCGACGCGTCAGTGGTGAGGGCGACCGGTGCATCGGGCGCCGGGTGTGCCAGCATGGTGGCGTCGGCCAGAGCCAGCTTTGCGCCCGCGAACGCCGCGGCCATCGTCTCCGACCATGCGATGTCACCTTTGCCCGGCTTGCCCCGAAAGGCCTCGTGCAAGGGGCGGAGGAGACGGGCGACGTGGGGCACGAAGCGGTGGTAAAAGTTTACCATGCCCAGGAACTCCTGGAGCCCCTTGATCGTGCGGGGCCGCGGGAAATCCCTGACCGCCTCCACCTTGGCCGGTAAAGGGACGGCCCCATGCTCGGTGATGCGGTGCCCCAAGAAGTCGATGGTGGCGACGCCGAAACGGCACTTGGCCGGGTTGATGATTAGGCCATGCTGGCCGAGGCGTTCGAAAAGCGTGCGGAGGTGGAGCAGGTGATCTTCCCGGGATGTGCTCGCGACTAGGATGTCATCCAGGTAGACGAACAGGAAAGGTAAGTCGCGCAAGACGCTATCCATAAGCCGCTGGAATGCCTGAGCCGCATTCTTCAACCCGAAGGGCATCCTGAGGAATTCGAAGAGGCCGAAAGGGGTGATGATGGCCGTCTTCGGGGCGTCGTCCGGTTGGACGGGGACCTGATGGTAGCTCCGGATGAGGTCCACCTTTGAAAACACGGTCGTGTTGGCCAACCGGGTGGAAAAGTCCTGAATGTGTGGGACGGGGTAGCGGTCGGGGGTGGTGGCATCGTTGAGCCGGCGGTAGTCCCCGCACGGCCGCCATCCCCCGCCGGGCTTCAGCACGATGTGCAGCGGGGAAGCCCAAGCGCTGTTGGAGCGCCGCACGATCCCCAGCCGCTCCAGCGTGGCGAACTCCGCTTTCGCCACGGCGAGCTTCGTAGGCTCGAGTCGGCGTGCCCGGGCATAGACCGGCGGCCCGACCGTGGGGAGGTGATGCTCCACCCCGTGCTTAACGGCCACCACTGAGAAGGTGGGCTGCGTGAGGGCCGGGAAACTGGCGAGGAGGCGGGTAAAGTCGTCCGCTGCCAGAGGCGTGCAACTTAAACTCACCGGGACGGAACCGTCCAGCAAGCCGCTTGGCAAGCCGCTCGGTGAGCCGCTCAGTGAGCCGCTCAACGAGCTGCTCAGCGAACAAGCGAGCGAGCTAAAGGTTTCAGCCTGGTTGAGCCATCTGCGCTTCACGTCGACCAGCAACCCATGCGCACATAGGAAGTCCGCACCGAGCAATGCCATTGGCACGCTGGCGGTGATGAACGACCATTGAAAGCCCTGCCCTCCGAACCGCAGGAAGAGGCAGCGCTTCCCGAACGTGTGGATGGGTGTACCGTTGGCGGCAAGCAACGCGGGGCCCCGGCCCGCGGTTCGCTTGTCGGACGTGTAGGCTGGGATGACGCTTACCTGCACTCCTGTATCGCAGAGGAAACGGCGCCCGGACAAGGTGTCCGTGATGAATAGGAGGCGCCGGAATGGCCGACGCTCAGGGCCGCTAACGAGCGCCGGCC
>NC_136261.1:320189605-320259605 GCF_964187855.1 Myxine glutinosa | reverse complement strand
CCAGGTTAAGGAGGGACTCGTGATTGGCCAGGGCGGAGCAAGAAGCAACTCGCTATTGGGTGGGAGTTGACCAATTGGAAGGTCGGAGTAAGAAGTGTTGGAGAATGTGTTAAGACTCAGGAGACTCCAATATGACCGAAACAGCTTTATAAAGTAAGGATTTATTATCATTTGGTAAGTCACTTGTTTCAATTCAATAAAGACTACAATAGCTAAACGGATTGTTAATTCAAGTCGTTGGTTCTTCTTCTTTGGCCGGTCCTCTCTCAGCGCTGTTCATAGGGTTCCGTTCCGTTCCGTAGGTCAGAGCTTATCGTGGCAAGTGCTCCTGAATCAAAGTCTGTTCTGGTTTATATCGGCACGCTTGAGTTAATCTTTTCTCCGCTGAAAGGTTGCTCCGTCATCCCGCTCGCCTTACCGGCACCAACTTGCTCCCCTCCTGCTGCGAGTTCCATTTACAAAACAATAGGGGGGTGCTCCAGCCTGGGGCTGTGACCAGGTGGACAAGAGATTACCATGTTCGGGCACATTCCTGACACTCATTTACGAACTCGTCTTTCACAGAGGTTGCAGGTAAAATGTATCTGCTTCGTTACCAGTCTTAATCAATAAGTTACCAGTGCCAATCAATAAGTTACACTGAGTTACACTTCCACAATTCCCTCATCTTTTTGTTTTTGTTTATATTAACCATTAATCTAAACATCAATATAAGTAAACAATCAATCACTACAAGTAAACATCATTACAAGTATAAGTAAATAATCAATCACTGCAAGTAAACATCATTACAAGTATAAGTAAATAATCATAACTTTGGTAATCAAATTCCCTTAGGCATACACCGTCATCCTGCAAGAATCACAAAACATTTCGTTGGTCATTGACTCCTTCCATATTGTTCAATCTATTGCATTTGCATCACAAATATATTGTCAAAACAACACTTCACCATCACCAAGATACAACAATTTCACTTCATTTTCAAGTTTTGTAAAGCATCTGCACCATCTGGCAAAAACGTTTGCCTCCACACAAATGTTGACTTTGTTTGAAAGGAAGGGCTGATCACTTGTGTTTGAATCCAGGTATGAAACATTTTCTCCTAATGTCTTCATAGCTCCTGCACTACTTCGTGTAGGATTTCGCTGTTGTGGTAACATTACGGAGTCATAGACTGACCCTGCTCTCCTTGTAGCATTCTTGCCACTTTTTGCTGTAAACCATAGTAATTCCTGAACAAGGCCTTCACCCAGTTGTAGTCGACTTGCCTCCTCCCTCATTGTGAGTGGGCAGCAAGTATTGGTGTGACGTTGATTGGCCAGCAAGATGTGGAACAGGGATGCCGGATGCATCCACAATGATGTTGGGACCATGGTGTTCAGGTCATCCATGGTCCATACCAGGAGTGGCCCGCAGAATCGCGCACAGCTGTTGTGAAAAGGCACAGCCATTGGTTTGCAGCTCCATGCTGGCTCCCCGGAAGTTGGTGAAGTAATAACATATGTCCCCGCATTTCACAGAGGTTGCGGGTAAAATGTCGTTGTCCTGCAACTTCTGATGTGATGAATGTTCGAAGCCTTCGAACAAGAGTAAGTGATCGCCTTTCTTTCATATGTTGCAGTGTGATCCAGACAAATGGTCACATAAATTTCCTTGGTGAAGGTAAGCATTCATCTCCAAGTTACACGGGAGAATGTCTTCATCATTCTTTGAGAAAGAGGGTGTATGCCATGATTAACTTCATTTTTTAGCCACAAATTTTCTTTCTCGAACTTCTTCCCAATTCCGTTAGCACTTCCTTCAAAATGTGATCTCGTCTTATCCTTATGCTCAGTCACATCTGAATCTGCTTTCCGCACACACTGAATCAGATAGGGTACATCTTACCATGAAATCAGCATAATCATGTATATCTTCCGACAGTTTCACATTCAACAATTTGTTGTTTTTCCTTAACACAAAAAGTTATATTCATTTATATGCGTCACACAAATAATATTCAATCAGGTATGTATTTTATTACTAAACTAAGAATAGCATCCACAATTGCTTTCAGGTTAATATAGTTCAAAAATTAACTCATGCAGGTATTTTAGCACTACTCTAAGAAAATTAATTGTATATGATTACAATCACAAACGGGAATACCTAATTCCCAACAACAATTTTCCCAAACCAACAAATTAAGCATAATGTATTATTACCATAATTCCTCTCCACTTTTTTCTTTTCCCTCTTTTTTTTTTTTTTTTTTTTTTTCCTAACAGTGTGTCACTCGTGGTGATATGAGTTCACTGATATTGTAATTGACACAACTCATAACATTGTCGTTATGCCATTATCTTAATTCTACTCTCGGAGGGAGATCTCGCGAGATCTTGGAGACGGCGGCAGGGATTTTCGAAGCTCCACACGGTCTCCACGTTTTTCGAAGTTAAGTCTGTTCACAATTGTATTTTGTCGAAACTGTATTTATCTTTCGGTGTGTGAAGTTATTGTGTGCAACTTTGGTTGTTTCTCGGTGTTTATCTTTCATAAATTGATCGTCTGTTTGCCGTGTCGCGAGCAAGGCCTTGTACAGTGTGCACTGTACAACCTTGAGGCTTTGTTTTTCTCTCAGTGGTCCGTCGTTTGTGATCCAATAACTTTCGTTCTCTGTATTCCCAGGCTTTTCACCCATAGCCTACTTCCTTGTGTAAATCTCAACTAAAAAAAAAACAAAAAAAAAAAACAAAAAAAAAACATTTCCTTCTCTGTTCTCATTCGTTTATTCATTCTTATTCGTTCGTTCGTTCTTCGACCACGTGTTTCTCCCCCATTTCCCCAGATAGTTTTCACTCATTAACCTTCAATGTTTACACTTTCCCCTCAAGTTATGTATTCCGTCATATTTTATAACACCTTTTTCTTCTTCTTCTTTAAAAGGCTGCTTTCGACTTGCTCACCAAATCAATTCATCCCAAAAAAAATATCCATCTCCTATAGTGCCTTTGTTCTACATTCCCTAAACTCTCCTGCACTCCATCCTCCATCCAGCGTCCTTAAACGTATTTTTAACTCGAAGGTCACAAGAAACTCATTTTGCAATAAATGTTCGTTTCCCATAAATCGTACACTTTCAAAAATCCAATCTCACCCCTCCCCTCCAAATCTTCCCCATAACCCCTCCCCTCCAAATCTTCCCCATCACCCCTCCCCTCCAAATCTTCCCCATCACCCATCCCTTTCAAATCTCCCCCCTTGCCCCCTCCCTCCTAAACTACTCCCTCACCCCTCCCCGCCAAGACGCCCCCTCGCCCCTCCCCTCCTAGACTCCTGCCTCACCCCTCCCCTCCAAATCTCCCCCATATCCCATCCCTTTCAAATCCCTCCCCTTGTCCCTTCCCTCCCAAACTCCCCCCTCACCCCTCCCCTTCAAATCTCCCCACCCTCATTGCTTCTCAATTTCCCCCCGCTCACTCCCCCTCCTCAAAGCGTCCTCCCCGCTTCTTCCCCCTTCAATCTCTCACCTCCATCTCCCCCAACCTTCTGCCTCGCTCTTCCCCCTCCTCAAATAACACCTCATTGTGGCTCACCCAATCACCATCAAACCTTTTGTCCGCCCCATCCTTCCCTTTCTCCGAGCTATTCTGAAATCTCTGACACACCTTCAACAGCTCTCCCTACCTCTTCCACCTCTTCCACATCTTACCCTACCCCTCCTCCCCCCTGTTCTGTATCTGATGCTCCCCCTTCCTCTTCATTAACGGTATGGACCTCAAACATCCGGGGCCTTCGTTCAAACTTAACTGATCTCTCCATACAGGTTGCTTCTGTCAAACCAGACGTGATCTGCTTAACAGAAACTTTCCTCCTTGATGATGTCTCTGATTCCATAGTATCTCTCCCGGGCTACTCCCTCCTCCGGTATGATAGACCTGAGCCTCGTCCTGGAGGCGGGGTTGCTATCTTTATCAAAAACTCTCTTCCTCACTCGCCCTGCACTGCACTCTCTCCACCTCACCCCCAGGAATACCTCTGGCTACGGCTTCCCCTTCGCTCCCACCTCTTGTTCATATGTGTGTTGTACCGTCCACCAAACAGTGATGACTCCATCTACATCTCGCTGTCTGATGATATGGACCAACTTCTATCTACTCATCCCAACTCTCTCTTCCTCATATGTGGTGATTTCAACTGTCATCATGCCAGTTGGCTGGGTGTGGGTACCTCTCTCACCAGCCATGGCTCCTCAGCAAAGGACTTCTGCGACTCACTGGGACTGACACAATCTGTCAATTTCCCGACCCGGATCTCAGTCAACGGAACATCTTCTCTTCTGGACTTGGTTATGACTAACTTCCCTGAAAATGTCTGCTGCTCTTCTTCTGCTCCGATCGGATCATCTGATCATGTCCTTGTTAAAGTGGACATCTCTCTGACCATCCTCAGGGAGCCTGCTCAGCGTCGACGAGTCTGGCATTTCACTCAGGCCAACTGGCACGGTCTTCAAGCAGCCATCAATCATCTGGACTGGTCTCCCATCTCTACCACCTCTGACATCAACTCATCCTGGGAATTCTTCCAAAGTAAATTGCTCTCTCTCATGCACAGATTTATCCCATCTCGTCTTCAGTTGTCATACCCTTCCTCCCGTCCATGGTACACGGAATCTTGTGGTGAGGCTGTTGCCCAGAAACAACTTGCCTTCGTCTCCTGGAAAGCAAATCCAACGGAAGGAAATCTCATTTCCTTTCACAAAGCCCGAAACAAGTGTGTGTCCACCCTCAGGAGAGCCAGGAAACAATATCTCTCCGTTCTCAAGACCGAACTCTCTTATCTGTCTCCCTCTTCCAAATCCTGGTGGCGTCTGGTCAAATCCGTTTCTGGTGTTTGTTCCCCCTCCATCCCCTCCCTTACCTCAAACGGCTACACAGCTGACTCCGCACGTGAAAAAGCTGAATGCCTCAACTCTGTGTTTGCCTCTAAATCTTGTGTCCCAAACCCATCCCTCTCTGTACCCACCATACCCAGTCGTACCCTGCTGCTCCTGGACTCCGTGTCCTTTCCTCCTGACAAGGTGGAAAAGTTTCTGTCAACCCTCGACTCTGATTCTGCAACTGGACCCGACGGCATCAGCCCACGGGTCCTAAAATCCTGCTCTGCTGCTCTATCTCACCCTCTCTCTGTTCTCTTCACCCTCTCTTTTGCTCAAGGTCAACTGCCATCTGCTTGGAAATCAGCCAACATCACCGCTTTGCACAAAAAAGGTGTAAAAACAGATCCTAGCAACTACAGACCAATCAGCCTTCTCCCAATTATCAGCAAAGTCATGGAATCCATCATTGCTTCTGATATGAAATCTTTCCTCTTCTCCAATGGCTTGATCTCTGATCATCAATTTGGTTTCAGACCAGGTCACTCTACTCTGGACATGCTGCTTCTGCTGTCTCAACAATGGATGGAGGTCCTCAATGCCAAACAGGAAATTAGAGCTGTCTCCCTCGACATATCACGTGCCTTCGACACGGTCTGGCACCCCGCTCTGCTCACCAAACTCTCCTCCTTTGGTATCCATGGAAATCTCCACGCATGGCTGGCGGACTTCCTCTCTAGTCGTCGTCAACGTGTGGCCCTGAATGGGTTTCTCTCATCTCCTCTTCCTGTTCAGGCTGGAGTTCCCCAAGGCAGTGTTCTGGGCCCCGTGCTTTTTCTGGTCTTCATCAATGATCTCTCTGACTCTCTCGAAAATCCTCTCTATCTCTTTGCTGATGACTCCACTCTCTGCCGCTCCATTCCTCTTCCCTCAGATCGGCAGTCTGCTGCCTCCTCACTCTCTGAAGACCTGGACAAAATCACAGACTGGTCAAACAAGTGGAACATGTCTTTCAATCCTGACAAATCTCACACTCTTACTATGTCTCTCCGAAAAGATCGACTGGACAACCCTCCCATCTACTTTCTCAACAATCCTCTCCAAGAAGTTCTGTCGCTCAAGATTTTGGGTCTCACTATCTGCCATGATCTTTCTTGGGAAAACCACATTTCCAAGCTGGCCTCCAAAGCCAGTCGCCGACTGGGCATCCTGCGTCGTGCGAAGTCCTTCCTCGGCACACCTGAGCTCCTCACCACATACAAGGCTTTCATCCGCAGCTCAATGGAATACTGTTCTCCCCTATGGGCCGGTGCTCCTGCCTCACACCTAGCTCGGCTTCACGCTGTTGAAACCAAAGCTTTCAGAATTATTGGAATCTCCCGCGATGAAGCTATCTCTGAGGGCCTTTCACTCACTCACCGCAGGCAGGTAGGTGGTCTTTCTGTCTTCTACCGACTCCTCTCCGGCCTTGCACCCCCAGCTCTCTCTGTGCTCTGTCCCCCAAATATTCCTACAGGTCGCACAAGATCTGCCAGCAACCCTCTGATGGTTAAACTGCCGAAATCTCGGCTCTCCGCTCACCTTCACTCTTTCATTCCTCTTTTCTCCCGCCTCTGGAACAAACTCCCTCACTCCCTTCAATCCCACTCCTCCCTCCAGGTCTTTAAAACAGCTGTTCACCACCATCTCTTATCTTCCCCCATCCAAAACCTTGATCTTTTCTACCCCCGCTAATTCACCCCAGATCCACCTTGTTTGAAATTCCAACTTCTTTCCTGGAAGTCCTGGCAGTGTCCATATGTTTTATACCTCTCCCACTGCCCCCTTCCCACGCCCCCCCCCCCAAAGCCCTCGCCCTCTCTCAGATCTCTCGATGTCTCCATGTCTCTCGGTCCCTGCTCTCAAATGTTGTGTTTGTGTCCTTCCCCCTCTCTCCCCATCTTGTCTACCGCTCCCTATGTTATATGTTTTATGTGTCGGTTTGTCTTTCTGTGTGTTCATGTGATTAATGTTCGCTCTTTCACGAGCCTCGATATTGTATACAAAAAAAAAAAAAAAAAAAAAAAAAAAAAAAAAAAAAAAAAAAAAAAAAAAACTGTATTCATTTGCAACATCACTTGATTTAATCTTTTAATCTCAGTATTTATGCCGCCATAAAAGTCTTCCTTTTCTGGTTCCACATTTCTTTCCTCATTTGTCACTTCATGCGTTATCATCGTGTTGTTGGTTACCTTATTCAAATACACCGTCACTAAGGCTTTCAAGCAAGCCACCACTAAAACAATTGCCAATATAACTACTAAACCAACAAACAAGTCTGCTACTCCTTGTATATATTCATACCTATGACATAATTATATGTTGATGACATTCAACATTATATACCAAACTAACAAGCATCCTAAAAAGTAAATAAAGAAAATCCCTTAATATGTAACATAAATCAGATTATTTGTCTTACCCTGATCCCCCTATCTCCCGGGGTTGAACTCAAACCCCTGATCATGAGTGTAGTTGTGATACATTTTTCACTCATGTTGTATTAATATCAGCAGGTAATTGTATGTCATGTAGGCAAATAAATGTCACTATCCCAAGTAGGAATATCACATGTTGAAAATGTAATGTTTATCAATGCAAGGGGTGTTAAAATGTAATTCAAATGACTGTAAATCACGACTATCATTTATCTGCCACTGAATGTTCTGCTGGGCTGCTAGGTGCAGCCTCATTTTCTGTGGGATCGTCCACCTTAGCCCCATGTGCTTGCTTGCAATGAGAGGCATGAATCCAACTTTCTATTTTGGGTCCATATTCGTTTCTATTCTTATCAATCTCCTATGGTTTATCAATTCGTTCCAAGATACCGCAACCAAAGGTTTTAACCAAAGCTCGACCAAACTATTTCCAATTTGAACAAAAATGCCAGTGAAACAATGATTCGAAGAATTAACTTCAAGGGGTCAATAAATTTATTCTATAGCCAGATCTAATTTTCCCATCCAATAGTTTGCCTTGCCACATGTCATATTATAACACTTTAATAAACCTTCGAAAAATGTTTCCCATCTCAACAAATTTCCTTTTTTCAAATAGCCATGTGTAACTTACGTATTTAACTACAATTTCCTCTCAATTTGTTTGGCCTAACTGGCCGCAAAAGTGGCTGCCAGCATGCAGTACCGTTTTTTATCTACCAAGGAAGTGTTCGTCCACACAAGACCTCTACCAAAATGTTGTTTGTAAAAACAAATCTGGGATTTCTGATTACATGGATGCACACTCTCAGGACATTTTCAGGCTGCTGTTAACAATCCACTACGATAAATTAATTCCTTTACCCACAATCAAATAATTAGTACAAATTGAGGATATTATCCCTATCACATTCTTTTATAGATTCATTATGTTGGATCTAATTTTTCCCAATAATTTTCCACTGCTGTAAGGAAGAACAATAGCTCTCATAAGTCTTAGTAATATCGTACTTAATTTGCCCAGCATCGAATAATTTATTTACTATCCTTTCTCATCTGTTAACCAGTGACTTTGTTTGAACTCCAGAACTGAAAACCCACAATAGTTCAAACCAGCAAAATTTTCTTTACTATTTTCCCATATCATCTATGCCTAAACCACATCCATACATACAGCACAATTTATATGCTGATAAAATTCAAGTTTATATATATATAAATCCATGAGCAGAGTACTCTGGGAAGTCAGTGTAAGACCTCTCCAAAATTTGGCTAATTTTGTACTCCCACATTTTTATGAAGCTCATATCCATAAATAGCTTTGATTCTCATATAAATTCGATCACAATGGAATCCCAAGATTACTTCCAATTTTTTTTATTAATGAATAGCTGCTCATAACTCAGCAAATCAAATCTTTATTCTCCATATCCCTTGACAAAGTGATAATTTTCATAATCAAATTATATTTCTATTTTTTTTAATGAATTCTCTCGATATGCGATCCCTTCCCCATGGAACTATCTATTTTTCAGACAAGGCACACTGTCGGTGTCAACAATCTTGTAAGATTGATAAGATTTTTTTTTTAAAACCCCTATGATGTCACATTGAAATTACCCGTTCAGTTCCCACCATAATTTATCCAAATTTGACTACACACCCATTTGCATGTCAGTCGACCACTGACCTATCAATCATGCGGAACACTAGTCCGAAATTCCCACCTGATCATCATGTGACCCTTGTCACTTGGTTTCAAAAATTTGCAAAGCAATTGTTCCAACTTTGTAAATTTAAAATTGTGTGCCCAACATAAAAGATCCAATTTCGGCATGTGATCAATTAATTACTAATTTGCTTACAAGCAAAAGAAAAAAATGAATAATTCTTGCTCCGAAAACTTTTCAGACCCAAGAATCATCGATAGTTATTCATGTTTGTCCAGTAATCTAATTTGTTGAGGCCAATCGTCATTTGGGATTTGTCGCAATGAAGGCCTAATCATTGTCTGAGGTATCGGTCAGCACTGGTACCCTTGATCTTGGTTTACCCTATTAACTTGTCTTCCTTTTGGTATACGGACATCCTTTTTTCCAATGTCCCATCCGTCCACAGTTGAAACACCGGTTTCTGTCGTTGCCTGGTCTGTGCACCTGTGCACTTGTATTGCTGGGCTGCATCTCTACATCCCTGAGTTGCCACTGCAATCTCTCGTTATCTCCTGAAACACGAAAAAATTCTCTGTACCGTCCTTTTTGGGGAGACAACTGGAAATCAGATGGGACAACTGTCACTTTCATTCCTAATTTCGAGGGCAGTTGTGCATTTGTCTCCTCCACTGTATCCTGTATCCTTTTTATTTTAAGTTCTAGATCCGTTATCCGTTCTTGCTGTTCCCGTTGTCTGGATTCACCATCCCAAAGATGGAATGCAAGCCAGTCTACCGTTAGATTCTGTCTCTTCCTGGCTTTCAATCTTTGTTCCAATCTTTCCAATCGACTTCGCTCAAATATACCATCTCTTGGAAACTCCTCATCATGTCCCTTTGTCCACAAATACCAATTCTCGACCTGCCTTATAGCTTCGGCACCATAACGGTCGTACATATGTTGTGTACAAGTACCTTTTTGTGGAATCTCTGGTTGTCCTTGTGTGTTCTTGCAGGCTCCATTTCCCATTCTGCCTTTTATCAAAGTAGCGTTGGATGTGTTGTAGTTTGTTCCTCTAAAGCTTCACTCGTACCTCCAGGAAGGATCTCTCCACCTGTTCAAACGGTGATTTCCAGAGAATCTCCCTCACCTGTGGCTTTTGCACAATCCAATCTCACAGATCAGTATTTGCAGATGAGCCGGAGGGTCAGTATGAAATGGGTGAATCCTCAGGTGTCCGCTCTGTTGACGGGGAAATCACACAATGGTAACCGCACATATATATCTGTATATAAACTCACCACCTTGCTCAATTTTCCAAGGTTGTCTTCACATTGATAATATCTCACAAAGATATCAAAGCTTCTTTCTTGAGACCGCATTTTCATCAATCAAACAATCAATATATTCAATTCAATTTATTCAGTTCAATTTATTCAGTTAAATTTATTCAATTAAATTCAATCAATTAGATTCAATCAATCAACAATTCAATCAATTATTCAATTTCAATTAATTCATCAATATTCATCAATAAATCAAATTAATCATTTTGGATGACTCCTTGCATAAGCCCTTTCCCCAATGATGTCAGGACAGGTCCATCCATTGACTGAGATCGAATCTCATCGGTCGTCACCTCTGGTTCGTACCTCATGTCAATTGATGAATCACCGTCCTGTCCTAGGGTCATATCTGACATATTTCCCCATTTTGCCTGGTCTCCACAAATTTTCTTTGCAACCACTAAAGGCAACTCATCCTTCATTCATGAGACAGCCAACATGGATGGCAGATATTAAAGTTCATTGGGAAAAATATCTCATCATTTTTCTTTTAATAGTACCCAAAATCTCTTGGCAATATAAATTTCGTAAAACTCCTGAAATAAGACTGTAACATTCCTTCAATCATGCTAAATTTTGAAACTCCATCGCTTGTAATACCCAATTTATCCCATAGGGCTTGAAAGTTCTTTTCCAAGTTCGTGCAATCATTCTACATTTGAACCCTATGATATCATTCATAATAATCATCATGATTTTATAGTCATGGTCCTATCATAATCATCTATTTAAAACGAACATTTCCTTTATCACCACAGCTATGTGGTATAATCAACAATAGAATAAAACTGTACATAGCAACAGGCTACCTCATGGCCACTTAGTATACCTATTGACAATAAGTCATAACAATATCGAATAATCATTGAACAATTCAAAAATCGCTTCCACTGCTCCAGCCGCAGCATTCGTCATTTTGTCTGCTCATCCGCATGACCAAAACGAAATAAAGGGAGCTCAACCATTACACAACGCTTTTAATGGCGCATGCCTGCATAGGACCTCAACGCAATTTCGACTCGGCCAGAAAACGAGCAAATTTTGCAGGATGTTAACTGGAATTAGCCGTGAAAATATATCCAAAATACACAAAAATACCCACCCACAAAAATAAACAACAAAACCCAAACAAAACCAAGGTCGACCATATTACACAATTAAATTACACATTAAATTATTCATTAAATTACTCATTAAATTACTCATTAAATTACTCATTAAATTACACCATTTCAGCATCGTATTGATTGCTGAAATGTTCATGGGTTTGAACACACCTTAAAAGAGGTATGCTTTGCGGTTTTGCCCACCTACCACGTTTAATTAAATTACATCCTTTCAGCATCGTATTGATTGCTGAAATGTTCATGGGTTTGAACACACCTTAAAAGAGGTATGCTTTGCGGTTTTGCCCACCTACCACGTTTAATTAAATTACATCATTTCAGCATCGTATTGATTGCTGAAATGTTCATGGGTTTGAACACACCTTAAAAGAGGTATGCTTTGCGGTTTTGCCCACCTACCACGTTTAATTAAATTACATCATTTCAGCATCGTATTGATTGCTGAAATGTTCATGGGTTTGAACACACCTTAAAAGAGGTATGCTTTGTGGTTTTGCCCACCTACCACGTTTAATTAAATTACATCATTTCAGCATCGTATTGATTGCTGAAATGTTCATGGGTTTGAACACACCTTAAAAGAGGTATGCTTTGTGGTTTTGCCCACCTACCACGTTTAATTAAATTACATCATTTCAATTAAAAAAACATCGCTTCTACTGCTCCAGCCGCAGCATTCGTCACTTTGTCTGCTCATCCGCATGACCAAAACGAAATAAAGGGAGCTCAACCATTACACAGCGCTTTTAATGGCGCATGCCATAGGACCTCAATGCAATTTCGACTCGGCCAGCAAACGAGCAAATTTTGCAGGATGTTAACTGGAATTAGTCGTGAAAATATATCCAAAATACACAAAAAATACACACCCACACAAATAAACAACATTTATTCCGTTCAACAGAACAAACATTTCCTCTATCATGACATGCATGTCTTCAAAATTATATGACCAAGAGAAAAAGTAAAACTAATTAAAACTGCGGGCAGTGATGATCCGGGGACCATACCGCTCCATCCTGATTGGACGAGTGCGTGCTAGAGTCGTTAACAACGACAGTCCAGATCCGATTGTTCAAAATTTCAACTCAATCGATCGAAAAATGAACGCAGGGATGCATTTTAAAGGTGCAGTGGCACTAACTGAGTTGCCACGAATATGGCCACGAAATTGCCAATATGGCCATCACAAAATATTTTCCTTAATCAATTGGCTCATAGCATAACCAATCTGCAAGTATCTCATCCGAAGATGTATCTCTGAGGAATTTTAATTAAATAAGTCATATTATAAATCAACGAGTTAATTTATTAAATGATTAATCAATAAATCAGAATTTTCCTTGACAGCCACATCACTTGGTCAGTGTCATGTCCAAATATCAGCTTCCTTACTCAAAAGGTGCCTGAGTTAATGTAATGTAATTACTGTAATAAGATTACTGCAATTACTGTAATGATTACTGTAATTACTGTAATTACCTCAGGTAATTACTGTAATGTAATTACTGTAATGTAATACGAAATGTAATTAATTAAATAAGTACTTCCTTAATCGCTAATAATTAAATAACTCGTGAATTCTTATCCGATCCACCTAACATTTGAGTGTCCCCAAAACGTTGGAGCAAAACGTTGCAACAACGAAAGTGAAACGTTGTGGCGACGTTGTGGAAACGTCAGCAAAACCCAACATTTGAATGTTCCCAAAACGTTGGAGCAAAACGTTGCACCAACGAAAGTGAAACGTTGTGGCGACGTTGTGGAAACGTCAGCAAAACCCAACATTTGAATGTTCCCAAAACGTTGGAGCAAAACGTTGCAACAACGAAAGTGAAACGTTGTGGCGACGTTGTGGAAACGTCAGCAAAACCCAACATAAAAGATCCAATTCACTTGACTTTTGAATTGGGATTTATATATCCGTCAACTAGTTCAATCAACAACTATTTTATTCAACATAGGCCAAAAGTCAACAACAATTTCAAAATCCTTAATTTTCATCCAATTCACTTGACTTTTGAATTGGGATTTATATATCCGTCAACTAGTTCAATCAACAACTATTTTATTCAACATAGACCAAAAGTCAACAACAATTTCAAAATCCTTAATTTTCATCCAATTCACTTGACTTTTGAATTGGGATTTATATATCCGTCAACTAGTTCAATCAACAACTATTTTATTCAACATAGGCCAAAAGTCAACAACAATTTCAAAATCCTTAATTTTCATCCAATTCACTTGACTTTTGAATTGGGATTTATATATCCGTCAACTAGTTCAATCAACAACTATTTTATTCAACATAGGCCAAAAGTCAACAACAATTTCAAAATCCTTAATTTTCATCCAATTCACTTGACTTTTGAATTGGGATTTATATATCCGTCAACTAGTTCAATCAACAACTATTTTATTCAACATAGGCCAAAAGTCAACAACAATTTCAAAATCCTTAATTTTCATCCAATTCACTTGACTTTTGAATTGGGATTTATATATCCGTCAACTAGTTCAATCAACAACTATTTTATTCAACATAGGCCAAAAGTCAACAACAATTTCAAAATCCTTAATTTTCATCCAATTCACTTGACTTTTGAATTGGGATTTATATATCCGTCAACTAGTTCAATCAACAACTATTTTATTCAACATAGGCCAAAAGTCAACAACAATTTCAAAATCCTTAATTTTCATCCAATTCAATTGACTTTTGAATTGGGATTTATATATCCGTCAACTAGTTCAATCAACAACTATTTTATTCAACATAGGCCAAAAGTCAACAACAATTTCTCTGCCGTCAAAGGCTAAAGTTTGGCCTCGGTGACTCCTCAGCTAATTGTCACTTTTTTTTTTACAAAACAAATATCTTTTATATTTATCCCATTAAAATCCCATTACAATCCCATATCTTGTCACCCTTTGCATTGTTGAAAGCACAACCGTGAAGCATGTCTCAAAGGCTTAGTGATGGACCTGGACAAAATTTGATGCAATTTTCATCCAATCGCCATCTTTCATAATAATTCTGGACCGGTATAAGATGGGGTTGTCTGTCATGAATTTATTTGTTGATCGAACGAGTTTTAGACATGGCGGGAAAACTGAAAAAAAGATTTTTTTTCCTCTCCTCCACCCCTTTTTTTTTTTTTTTTCTTTCTTACTTTGGACCCACGGCTTTCGTCCTACACAATTCCGTTTAATTTGTCTAAATCCGACCAGTCGTTCCAAAGATATAAGCCGTTTTGTCGCAATACCATAAATTGGAATGAGGTAAAAATATATATATATAAATATAACTCCATTTCCCGGCTCCCTGTCGCACGCCGAGCAAGTCGCGTGCTTTGAGCAAGTGCAAAAAAAAACTACTTTACACGTGTACGGGTGTGTAAACGAGTGTACCGGCCTTACACGACATGGAAGCAGATGGTCTCATGGTGCACTCATGGGCCATCCGCTCCCAGTTCACAGCCAGGCCCTTAATAACCAGCGTATTCGCGTGACTATGCACTTAATCTTCGCAAAGACGCAGTCTCAATCACACAGGCGAATGCAGGCAGACATTCGTTCGCTTCGCGCACATCAGTGGCGCGTGTCAGAAGAATTACGCAGCGCAGGAAAAATACGTATTTTACAGAAATCATGAGAAAATACGAATAATAGCTACAATCGTTTAAAACGTTCCATCTTAACAATACAAAAAATGGTTCTTTGGGTAGTAGCCACAGCTTCCGGGAGTACCAGCTCAGCAATGGTTCTTTGTGATCCACTACCCAGCACCCTAGACCAACTCAAATGGATCTCTGTGTCGCGAGCACATCACCGGAGCCAAAAGATCTCATCTATATCTTCCTTCTGAGGGCTCTCCTGCCCCAATAGTGCGTGGAGAGGCCCAAACAAAACCACTTTCTCCATATACTGTACATACAAAATAATTATACACCGGTTCGTATATCATAATGGTCAATCCACAAGAAGCCATGCTTACCTTGGCGACCTTGTCGATGTCCACTTGATCCCCGTACGGGCCACCAAGTTGTTGGAGAATGTGTTAAGACTCAGGAGACTCCAATATGACCGAAACAGCTTTATAAAGTAAGGATTTATTATCATTTGGTAAGTCACTTGTTTCAATTCAATAAAGACTACAATAGCTAAACGGATTGTTAATTCAAGTCGTTGGTTCTTCTTCTTTGGCCGGTCCTCTCTCAGCGCTGTTCATAGGGTTCCGTTCCGTTCCGTAGGTCAGAGCTTATCGTGGCAAGTGCTCCTGAATCAAAGTCTGTTCTGGTTTATATCGGCACGCTTGAGTTAATCTTTTCTCCGCTGAAAGGTTGCTCCGTCATCCCGCTCGCCTTACCGGCACCAACTTGCTCCCCTCCTGCTGCGAGTTCCATTTACAAAACAATAGGGGGGTGCTCCAGCCTGGGGCTGTGACCAGGTGGACAAGAGATTACCATGTTCGGGCACATTCCTGACACTCATTTACGAACTCGTCTTTCACAGAGGTTGCAGGTAAAATGTATCTGCTTCGTTACCAGTCTTAATCAATAAGTTACCAGTGCCAATCAATAAGTTACACTGAGTTACACTTCCACAGAAGGGTCACGTGATTGGCCAGGGCAGAGCAAGAAGCAACCCGCTGATTGGTAGAGGGAAGGCCGAGCGCCGATTGGCAAGGACCACCGAGGACGTCAGAGGCGAGCAAGAAGCGGCACGCTGATTGGGGGAGAAGCGCTGATGACGTCAGGACCCAATGTTAAAAGAACTTGAGGACGGACATTTTCTCTCTTGCTCGCCGACCCTGGACTCTTGTTCTTGCCCTCCGCTCTTACCCTGGGCTCCTGTTCTTTGACCCTCCGATCTTGCCCTGTTCCTGCCCTTCTCTGGTTCCCTTGTTCTTCTCCCTTGCACATTGTGCTTGGACAGGTCATGGTCAGAGACGCCACCGGGAAACATGCAGAGTTTTGCAGGCGGAAACGACGCGTGGCTTGCCGCTACAGTGCAGGAGTGAGGCCTGTTTCCTGCCAATGCGCGCGTTTCATGCTCAACCCCAGCCAGACCTCCGGAGCCTTGAAATCAGGTGCACCAGCTCAGGTGCAATTCCGAGATCCCCTCCCCCCCACCCCCCCGAGCTGCACACAGTTAAGTGCACGATAAACCACACGTTATTATTTTCCAGTTTTCTTCCTGTGTTTGTGTTATAAGTCTGGTGTGGGGACGTCCCGATTAGGAATTTGATTTACCGTCGCGTTTCTTGTTACCGGCATTCTGTTTTAATAAACCCTTTCATTATTTCTGTACATTTATAAACCCGGTTTTTGTTTGAGTTTATTTTTGTAGGGTGAAGAAGTCGGCGAGACCCGTCCAGGTAAGTCTGTCCTCTTCTACCCTCTCGCGTATAATCTGCCACATAGATGGATTCAAAACGCCCCCATTAATGCTCGTTTGCCTTCCGTGGTTCTTTCATTGTTAATTGAGGGAACCACAGGACAATATAATAAATATATACATATAATATTGTTGCGGATCTCTCGAGCCCGTCGACGCACAGAGGGGGGGTTAAACCCCTTTTCCCCCTTCGAGTCCACGAGGCCGAGTCACGACTCCCGTAGCGAGCGTGCGGAAGGGTATCTGGTTGAGTCCCTACGTACCTTCAATACACACGCCGCCACGAGAAGGGGGACGGGGTCTCGCATGAGCCACGCTAATCGGAGACGCCGAGCGGTTTGCGTGTCACGTGACTCGTGCTGTTAATTATTATTGAACCCGATTTGAGCGGTTTGATTCGTACGATGCTAGGCCAATGGATGGAAATGACGGGAATGACCAAATGGAAGGAAGAACAGGTTTATTATTATTTACAATGATCAGGGTAAAGAGAAGAGACACAGAGCAGATGTTTAATCAGTCTTAACTTATCCCCGGACAAGGGCCCACTCACTCACGCAGGGAAAAGAAGGAAGGACAAGTTCGTGCTCCAAACACGCCTTGGCGCCGTTCACTCTGGACAGCTCGCCGGGCGTGGCCCTTGAATGTTCGCGGCACGTGTGCTGGGAGCGCAGGCAGGGAGGTCGTGCACATGTGTCCCTGGAATGGATCGTCTTCACAATCGCGTTATTCACAGCCGCAGAGCGCAGGGCACAGGGAGAGTTCGTGCACAGAGAGGGCTTATAACAAGCAACCGAATTCACTCGTGGCTACAACGTCTCTTTCTCACTGGGACTTGGTCACTGCTGCACTCGTAGACTGAGGGGCTGGGCGACTGGCTGTGACAAAAGCTCTGACTGGGAGAATGACGCGGGGGGCTCAGGGCAGGGTCTTATATCGCCCCTCTCCGGTCCTACCCGAATGTTCCAAGCCCCTCCTCGCGCTGCCGTTGTTGGCCACTCCCCTTGAGCTCCGATTGGCTGCTCGCCGCTTACCGGCCGCTCCCCTTGCAGCTCCTCCCTTCGGCCTTGTAGACTTGTCCCAGGCCTAGCACGTGGCATTGTAGCCCAAAGAACACCCAACTCACTGGCCTGCTCAATGCATACTAACACAAGAAAGGAGACTACGCTTACATTTAATAAGAAATAACTGAACTAAAGCGAGGCTACATGTTGTGGTGCAATTACCTACGAGGGGGGTTATCCTTTATTCTGAAAACCGCAACAATATGTACATATAATAAATATATACACGTAATAACTAGATGGGATTCATAGAATACTTACCCTGTGCAGTCAACTTGGTGTGAGCCAACTCTTCTGTTTTTGAACGTTTCTTTTTTTTATATCCAATATGGCTGCCAGACCACGTGAGCGATGACATCAATTTATATTCTCTAATATAATTGTTGCATAGATCAATAGATCATGCTCAATTAAATTTCAAACTGATCAGACTAAGCGTTGTCCCTGTCGAATTATGACGTTGAAGGAACTGCGCTCCAACGCGACTCGAAAGAATTGACGCGACCAAAGACGGAATTCGTCCGAGTTGCTTTATTGAAACAAAACAGCTCAGGTATTCTGAAAAGCCCGTTTATCGGGCAGCAATATATATACACATTTATGTCGGGAAGTTTGCCCGGCAAAAGCTATACCGGGCATGCCCGGGTGTCAAGGGTGAGCCTTGGAAAGGCGAGTCTGGACCTGCCCGGGCGTGTTTGGCTGCGGCCTGGCAAGTCGAGGCTGGGCGTGCCCGGGCGCTCTGGACGAGCACCGGAAAGGCGAGAGCGGGCATGCCCGGACGCTCTGGGCGAGCCCTGAAAAGGCGATAGCGGGCATGCCCGGACGCTCTGGGCGAGCCCTGGAAAGGCGAGAGCGGGCATGCCCGGGAAAGACGAGACCGGGCGTGCCCGGGAGGTTCGGGCGTGCCAGGGAACAGTGAGTCCGGGCATGCCCGGGAGAGGCACGTCTGGCCGTGTTCTGGCCGGTGCAAGGCGATTGTGTGCATCCAGCGGTAACCGGTACACACGCCCCTCCAGAATCGACCTGCACCGGCAGGGTCAATTTAAGGGGGGTCTGGATGACCCGGCCGAAGCGACCCCTGGAGGGTCGTGGGGAGGGGTCCGACGTGGTGGTGGGTGGTCGAGCGGGGGGAACTGTGGACGGGGGGCGGCCTCGCTGCGGAGGAAGGGCCAACCGTGGTGGTCGGTCGACGTCCATGTGCGCCGGTTTGAGGCGGTCCACAGAAATCCGGTCCGGCCGGCCGCCGAAGTCGATGATGAAAGACTTGTCGCCCCGTCGCAGGACCCGAAAGGGCCCGTCGTACGGCGGCCGGAGTGGCCCCCGGTGCGCGTCATGACGCACAAAGACGTACTCCGCTGTGTGAAGCGCCGGGGGGACGTAGGACTGGGGGCCACCGTGGCGGGACGTCGGCACGGGGGCAAATCGTCGGGCGGCCTCCTGGAGGTCCGAGCGCTGGCGAGCGGTGGACCAGGGACTGGTAGCGTCGGGCACGAATTCGCCCGGGATGCGGAGCGGCTGGCCATAGACGAGCTCGGCGGCGGACGCCTGGAGGTCTTCCTTGGGGGCCGTGCGAAGGCCCAAAAGGACCCACGGCAGCCGGTCGGCCCAACCTTCGTCCTGAAGGCCGGCCATGAGTGCGGCCTTCATGGAGCGGTGAAACCACTCGCACAACCCGTTGGCTTGGGGGTGGTAGGCCGTGGTGCGGTGCAGCGTGACCCCCAACGAACGGGCGACCGTGCCCCAAAGCTCAGACCTGAACTGTGGGCCGCGGTCGGACGAGATGTCCGCTGGTGCGCCGAAGCGCGCGACCCAGGTGGCGATGAACGCCTGCGCCACGTCGGCGGTGGTGGTGGAGGTGAGGGGCACGGCCTCCGGCCACCTGGTGGTCCTGTCCACCATGGTGAGCAGGTGGGTGAACCCCCGCGAGGGGGGCAGGGGACCCACCAGGTCCACGTGGACGTGGTCGAAACGCCGTTCAGGCATGGCGAAAGGTGCCAGCGGGGCCTGGGTGTGGCGGTGGACCTTGACCCGCTGGCAGGCCGTGCAGGCGTTGGCCCAGTCGCGGATGTTTCGTCGAAGGCCGTGCCAGACGAAACGCGCCGACACCAGCTTCTGAGAAGCTTTCCGGCCCGGGTGAGAAAGGCCGTGGATGGAGGCGAAGATGCGGCGCTGCCAGGAAACGGGCACGATGGGGCGAGGCTGGCCCTGGGAGACGTCGCAGAGCAGGACGGTGCCCGCGAAGGGGATGTCGGCCAGGCGGAGGCCCGTGTCCGCCGCACGGAGTGCCTGCACCGACGCGTCGGTGGTCTGGTCGGCCGCCATGAGCGCGAAGTCCACGTCGAGGTGGACTGCGTTCGCGCTGGCCCGAGAAAGACAGTCGGCCACGGCGTTGTCTTTGCCGGCGACGTGCCGGATGTCCGTGGTGAACTCCGACACGGCGGAGAGGTGGCGCTGTTGGCGGGCCGACCACGGCTCCGTGACCTTAGCCATTGCGTAGACCAACGGCTTGTGGTCGACGAAAGCCGTGAACGGGCGGCCCTCCAGGAGGTGTCGGAAATGGCGAACGGCCAGGAATAGCCCGAGCAGCTCGCGGTCGAATGTGCTGTATTTTAACTCGTTCGGCCGGAGTTGCAGGCTGAAAAAAGCGAGTGGCTGCCAAACCCCGTCCACCCATTGCTCATGGACGGCACCCACCGCGTAGTTGGAGGCATCCGTAGTGAGGGCGATGGGCGCGTTGAGCACCGGGTGAGCCAGCAGCGTTGCGTCGGCGAGGGCCCGTTTGGCGCTGGCGAAGGCCGCGTCCATGGCCGCGGACCAAACAATGTCATGCTTGGCCGGCTTGCCCCGGAGGGCCTCGTAAAGGGGCCGCATGAGCTGAGCAGCGCGGGGCACGAATCGGTGATAACAATTCACCATGCCGAGGAACTCTTGGAGGGCCTTGATGGAACGGGGACGCGGGAACGTGGTGATGGCCTCGACCTTGGTCGGCAGCGGCACGGCCCCGGTCTTGGTGATGCGGTGGCCCAAGAAGTCAACGGTCGTCGCGCCGAAGTGGCATTTGACCGGGTTGACAATTAAGCCATGCTCGCTGAGGCGACCGAACAGTGTTCGGAAGTGGAGGAGGTGCTCGGCACGGGACGTGCTGGCGACGAGGATATCATCCAGATAGACGAAAAGAAACAGCAGGTCGCGCAGCATGCTGTCCATCAAGTGCTGGAACGCCTGGGCCGCGTTCTTGAGGCCAAACGGCATCCGCAAAAATTCGAACAGGCCGAACGGCGTGATGACGGCCGTCTTCGGGACGTCGGCCGCCCGGACAGGTACCTGGTGGTAGCCCCGTATCAGGTCAATTTTCGAAAAGATGACCCGTCCCGCCAAATGGGCGGAAAAGTCCTGAATATGCGGGATCGGGTACCTGTCGGGTGTGGTAGCGTCGTTGAGACGGCGGTAGTCGCCACACGGGCGCCATCCACCCCCCGGCTTTGGCACGATGTGCAGTGGCGAGGCCCACGCGCTATCGGAGCGCCGCGCGATGCCGAGGTGCTCCAATGCATCGAACTCGGCCTTCGCCACGGCGAGCTTGGCCGGGTCGAGGCGGCGGGCCCTGGCGTAGACCGGCGGGCCCGTAGTGGGTATGTGGTGCTCGATCCCGTGCCGCACCGCGACGGCCGAAAACGTCGGCCGCGTGAGGGCCGGGAATTCCGCGAGCAGGCGAGCGAACTCGTTCGCTGCCGGGAGGGCGCACGCCAGTTCGGTCGGCGTGGAGCTGCTCATTGTGCACGCCAGGGAGCTGAAGGTCTCGGCGTGGACAAGGCGACGTCGTTTGACGTCGACCAGCAGCCCATGCGCGCAGAGGAAGTCGGCGCCCAGCAAAGCCATGGGGACGCAGGCAGTCAGAAAGGTCCACTGAAAGCGCTGGCTGCCGAAGCAGAGGGTGACGTTGCGTGGGCCGAAAGTGCGTATGGCCGAGCCATTAGCAGCGACCAAAGAGGGGCCGCAAACGGCGTCCCGCCTGTCCTGCTCAGAGGCGGGTATGACGCTCAGTTGGGCGCCGGTGTCACACAGGAAACGCCGCCCAGAAGCTTTGTCCCGAATAAACAGCAAGCTGCCCGAGTGGCCGGCGCTCATGGCTGGGAATGAACGCCGGCCCGGCCGTTTCCCGACCTGCCGAAAGTGCACGGGGGCCGGCACGTCCGAGCCTTGTGTCCGAACCTGGCGTGGTAATAACACCACGCCCGGTCAGGTGGAGGCCCCGGCCGTCGTGTCGGAAGCGGGCGGTGTGGCGTGGCGGCCGCCAGTTGCACCGGCAGTTCGGCCTCCAACCGCGCAGGGCGCTCGGGCGTCGTGGGCGTCGCCTCGGACGGCGGAGGGCTCCAGGTAACCGCACCGATGTGCTGGCCCGCCGAGGAGATCTTATCGGCTTCCCTGGCGAGGGCGCGGGAATCCGTGATCAACGTGCCAGCCAGGGCGAGGCGTACCGGGTGAGGCAGCTGGCGAAGGAACAGCTCACGGAACAGAAAATCCGGAGAGTGCTCACCGAGCAACGAGAGCATATAGTCCGTGCGCTCGGACGGGCGCGTGTCGCCGAGCTCGGGCAGAGTGAGCAGGCGCCGTGCGCGTGCTGCCGGTGAGAGGGCGAATGCGTCGAGGAGGAGTGTCTTCAGCGCGTCGTATTTGTCAGCAGCCGGCAGGTGCTCGAGGAGGCTCAAGGCGCGGGCCGCGGTGGCGGAACCGAGCGCCGCCACAACATGGTGGAAGCGGGTGTCTTCCGCGGTGATGCCTCGCAGGGCGAACTGAGAGTCTGCCTGAGCGAACCAAACAGCCGCGTGAGCCTCCCAGAAGGTAGGCAGTTTAAGCGTCACTGCCGTATCCATGTCGGTAGGTCACCAATGAAGGAACTGCGCTCCAACGCGAGTCGAAAGAATTGACGCGACCAAAGACGGAATTCGTCCGAGTTGCTTTATTGAAACAAAACAGCTCAGGTATTCTGAAAAGCCCGTTTATCGGGCAGCAATATATATACACATTTATGTCGGGAAGTTTGCCCGGCAAAAGCTATACCGGGCATGCCCGGGTGTCAAGGGTGAGCCTTGGAAAGGCGAGTCTGGACCTGCCCGGGCATGTTTGGCTGCGGCCTGGCAAGTCGAGGCTGGGCGTGCCCGGGCGCTCTGGACGAGCACCGGAAAGGCGAGAGCGGGCATGCCCGGACGCTCTGGGCGAGCCCTGGAAAGGCGATAGCGGGCATGCCCGGACGCTCTGGGCGAGCCCTGGAAAGGCGATAGCGGGCATGCCCGGACGCTCTGGGCGAGCCCTGAAAAGGCGATAGCGGGCATGCCCGGACGCTCTGGGCGAGCCCTGGAAATGCGAGAGCGGGCATGCCCGGGAAAGACGAGACCGGGCGTGCCCGGGAGGTTCGGGCGTGCCCGGGAACAGTGAGTCCGGGCATGCCCGGGAGAGGCGCGTCTGGCCGTGTTCTGGCCGGTGCAAGGCGATTGTGTGCATCCAGCGGTAACCGCTACAACGTCATAATTATGGCACCAATGGCATAATCGTTAACAACACCTATTCCCCATATTGAGTTATTTACAATGAGCCACGTTTCAATTTTTCAAATACTGACACGGCAAACACTTTACTTTACTGAAATGCATACACAAATGTTATATTTTCGTTAAAAATCGTCGGAATTTCACCAAATCTGTTTTGGTCGTGTGTTAATATACCTCAGCGATTGACAAATCTGAAATCAGAATTTTATTTGAGGTCAAAATGACCCCGTGAGGTCGCTCCGTACTTTGCTTGCTCGTCATGTGCAGTGTGATATAATTCATTCCATGCCCAATATACATGTAGAAGACTTTTCTTCTTCACGCAATAACAACTTCTAGCTTCCAGACCGTACATCCAATCATGTTTAAATTTTTCACACGTGTTACACTTCATGACCTCTACTACAATATAAAGTTCACGCCGATCAATGAAGCGGTTCAAGAGTTATAAATTTTTTAATATTTTCGTTTAAGTATTTATATCTGCCAAACCACGTCACCTATCGCAAATTCCAAAAGGTAATTTTAGTAGACTGATATGGTGAACACATCTGTGAAGTTTTCCCTCGATAGGATAACAAATGAGGGAGGAGCTAGGTTTTAAAAGTGCTTGAAAAAGTCATAACTCCGAAACCATGTGATGCATGACGTCATGCTGACTTTTTAGTTCGCCAATGGTATGTGATTCTGCCTGCAAAGTTTGGCCTCAATCTGTTCAGTCGTTTAGGAGAAAATTGGATTTTAGTGGTTTTTCACTCAAAACGATATGGCGTCCGAACCACGTGACCTACGACGTCATTATAATTTTATTTCTGAATCAATTTATACCGAGAAGATGCTTAAGAAATTTCATCCTGATCTGATAAAGTTTTTTACTTGTCGAATTATGACGTCATAAGGGCGGCACTTATGACGTCATCATTCACATATGTTATTCTGCATGGTGAGCTCTTTGCAATGAGACCTGTCTCAATTATTTATGTGCAGCGGTTTTTGAGATATGGAGGTGCAATTTCTTTTGGTTTTTCTAAGATGGCGCCTGTACCACGTGACCTGTGACGTCATAATATTCACTAAAATATTCTACAGGAGGAGGCCCTCCTATGGTGAAAATTTCATGTCAATGGGACCAACGGTTGCCGAGAAAATGAATTTTTAAAATGCATACGACGTACGGACGGACCCGAATGCTTAACGCTGCCTTTCACTTCGCGAGCGCAGGGTAAATATAAACATATAATAAATATATACATATAATAAATATATACATATAATAAATATATACATAAAATAAATATATACATAAAATAAATATATACATATAATAAATATATACATATAATAAATATATACATATAATAAATATAATAAATATATACATATAATAAATATAATAAATATATACATATAATAAATATAATAAATATATACATATAATAAATATATACATATAATAAATATATACATATAATAAATATATACATATAATAAATATATACATATAATAAATATAATAAATATATACATATAATAAATATAATAAATATATACATATAATAAATATAATAAATATATACATATAATAAATATATACATATAATAAATATATACATTTAATAAATATATACATATAATAAATATAATAAATATATACATATAATAAATATAATAAATATATACATATAATAAATATATACATATAATAAATATAATAAATATATACATATAATAAATATAATAAATATATACATATAATAAATATATACATATAATAAATATATACATATAAATATATACATATAATAAATATATACATAAAATAAATATATACATATAATAAATATATACATATAATAAATTTATACATATTACATATAATAAATATATACATATAATAAATATAATAAATATATACATATAATAAATATAATAAATATATACATATAATAAATATAATAAATATATACATATAATAAATATATACATATAATAAATATATACATATAATAAATATATACATATAATAAATATAATAAATATATACATATAATAAATATAATAAATATATACATATAATAAATATATACATATAATAAATATAATAAATATATACATATAATAAATATATACATATAATAAATATATACATATAATAAATATATACATATAATAAATATATACATATAATAAATATATACATATAATAAATATATACATATATATATATATATATATATATATATATATATACATATAATAAATATATACATATAATAAATATATACATATAATAAATATATACATATAATAAATATATACATATAATAAATATATACATATAATAAATATAATAAATATATACATATAATAAATATATACATATAATAAATATATACATATAATAAATATATACATATAATAAATATATACATATAATAAATATAATAAATATATACATATAATAAATATAATAAATATATACATATAATAAATATATACATATAATAAATATATACATATAATAAATATAATAAATATATACATATAATAAATATAATAAATATATACATATAATAAATATAATAAATATATACATATAATAAATATAATAAATATATACATATAATAAATATATACATATAATAAATATATACATATAATAAATATATACATATAATAAATATATACATATAATAAATATATACATATAATAAATATATACATATATATATATATATATATATATATATATATATATATACATATATGAACGAAAAAGCAGGTGGGTTGTTAAATTCAGGTAAACGAAAGTTCACCACAAGTGGTAGTTTGTTGACATCAGGTCCTAGAGATTTATGGAGTGAATAAGTGAGTAAGTTGCTCAACGAGGCAGCACAAACGGCAGTTTCTGTGATCAATTCTATTTCCTGCTTGGGAAGAGACACATCCACACCATATAGTCATTCATGAGTGCGCTCATTTACATTTCACTGATTTATCAATATTGTTTTCACAAACAATTAAAATATTTTTGCCAGAAACAATGGAGAATAAAAAAAAATTATGATTATAGTCCAACCTTTAATCATGTTTGTTGTCATTAATATTATGAGGGAGGCCATGAAGAAGATAAAACGTGTAATGATTCTCAGATAGTTGTACTTAAAGACTTGCAAATTGGGGTCACAAGGTGAAAAGGATAAACGAGGAGACCTTGCTCATCTGTATGAAATTCTTGATTTTAATCCCCAATCGGCAGTTTTGAGGAAGCGAATCTGACAATTCGAATCGTGCGCACAATTGCTGATTACGGAAGATGTGATAGCAATAATTTTTCTTTATTTTAGCTACCTGTTCAGGTGTGAAATAACTACCTATTCAGGTGTGAGATAGCTCAAAATTGCAAATTTAACTTTTTGAGTGAAACGAGCGGATATTATACGAAAACAAATTTATTTGAGAGAAAGTCAGTGATATTATTTTGACTGATGTGTAATAAGTACCTCTTGCAAATTCAGGTTCACGCTTCAAGTAGTCCCAGTAATGATGAATGGCACAGCCCGATGAAACATATTGATTGGGTGGTACTGAAGGAGCTGTGCTCCCACGTAATCGGAAGAATGGACGCGACAAAAAGCTGGAATTCGTCCGAGTTTCTTTATTGTCACAAAACAACTCGGGTACTCTGAAAAGCCCGTTTATCGGGCAGCAATATATATACACACATTATCCCGGAGCGTTTGCCCGGGAAAGGCGAGAGGGGGCGTGGCCGGGCGTCCTGGCCGCGGCCTGGCAAGTCGAGGGCGGGCATGCCCGGGCATGCCTGGGCGTCCCGGACGCGGCCTGGCAAGTCGAGAGCGGGCGTCCCGACCGAGGCCTGGCAAGTTGAGCGCGGGCCTGCCCGGGCGTCCTGGACGAGCCCGGCATGGTGATCGCTCCGCGTCCTTGGTAGGTGCAAGGCGATTGTGTAAACCCAGCGGTAGCCGCTACAGTACGGTACTTGGCCTATCTTGCTGGACGTACAGGAAATACCAGGCTCTCTTTGATCTACATTTTTACACTATTTTCCATCCTACATTTGTAATAAACGAATGTTGCTGAAATTTGGAACATATTACCTCGACGTACAAAGCATTTACTTCTGAAATTTGCAGCCAATTTCGTCCAATCGAAGTCGAGAAACGCATTTTCAGTCCTTGTGTTTAGGTTGCACACAGAGAAACCGTTCCATATAAAGGAGGGACGCTTCGTGCCTACCTTGCTTTTATCCAGCCTAATATATATATATATATATATATATATATATATATATACCAGTGGAGTCACCCACGGGAATCCCATGGGCATGGACGTGTGTGACATTTGGACATCTTCATTTAGTTGCTGCACACTCATTTTTTCAAAATGGTTACTGGCAATTTATCAGATGCAAAAACGATGTAATCTACACAATGTATTTACTTCTGATAACATGTGAATGCATGTGCGTGCACATGGGAAATACAGTTTGAAATGTGTCATAACAGCTCATGTAAAATGTGACTTCAAGAGCTCAAATCCTCTCCATCCCCGCCCCCATCCCTCCCACATCACACACACACACACACACACACACACACACACACACACACACACACACACACACACACACACACATAAACACACACACATATATATATATATACAGTCACGTGAAAAAGTAAGTACACCCCATTTAAAGTTTTGACTTTTTCAACATATTTCAACATACAGCTATTTGATCTGCATTTCAACAATATTGATAGATAAAGGTGATATAATACAACAGATATCATGAAACATTTACATTTTGTAGTCCATTGTATAATTTAAATAAACATAAATGCAAATTTCGCATGTGGAAAAAGTAAGTACACCCCCACATTTATCACTACTTCAAATACCTAAAATTAGAATCAGGTGCACCAGCTCAGGTGCAAATGATTAGAACATTGTTAGAGAGGATCTTGGAGAAACCTGTCTTATTTAAACCTCAGACATTTAGTTTGGTTTGTTCTTTGTTGTTGAAGTGTGCGCCGTCACCATGCCCAGATCAAAAGAGCTCTCTGAGGCCTTCAGAAAGAAGGTTATAGATGCCTACGAGTCTGGGAAGGGATTTAAAAAGATCTCCAAACAATTTTAAATCAATCATTCGACTGTCCGGAATATCATCTACAAGTGGAGAAGATTCCAAACAACTGCCAACTTGTTCAGGCCAGGCCGCCCCAGCAAGTTCAGCCCGAGAGCAGACCGCAAGATGCTGAAAGAAGTCTTTAAGAACCCCAGAATGTCATCACGGGACCTACAGGTAGCTCTTGCCACTGTTGATGTCAAAGTGCACGAGTCTACCATTAGAAAGAGGCTGCACATATTTGATCTACATGGGAGGTGTGCCATGAGGAAACCTTTGCTGTCCAGAAAGAACATCAGGGCAAGATTAAAGTTTGCCAATGAACACCTAGGCAAAGACCTGCACTTCTGGAACAATGTGCTCTGGACAGATGAGTCAAGGGTAGAGCTATTTGGCCACAGTACCAGAAGATATGTTTTGCGAAAACCAAAGACAACATTTGACCACAAGAACCTGATACCAACTGTAAAGCATGGTGGTGGAATTATTATGGTTTGGGGCGGCTTTGCTGCATCATGGCCTGGGCAGCTCACCATCATAGAATCCACTATGAATTCTTCATTGTACCAAAGGGTGCTTGAGGATAATGTGAGGCCATCTGTCGGAAAGTTAAAGCTCAACCGAAGGTGGCCCTTACAACATGACAATGACGCTAAACATACCAGTAAATCCACCAAGGAATGGCTGAAAAGAAAGAAATGGAGGGTTCTGGAATGGCCAAGTCAAAGCCCGGATCTAAATCCCATCGAGATGTTGTGGGGGGATTTGAAACGAGCTGTGCATGCAAGAAACCCCTCAAACATCGCACAGCTGAAAGAATTCTGTATGGAGGAGTGGGCAAAAATTTCTCCCAGTCGATGTCAGAGACTGGTAGACAGTTATAAGAAACGTGTACTTGAGGTTGTTTCTGCCAAAGGGGGCAATACCACCTATTAGAGCCAAGGGTGTACTTACTTTTTCCACATGCGAAATTTGCATTTATATTTATTTAAATTATACAATGGATTACAAAATGTTGATGTCGGTAAAATGTAAATGTTTCATGATATTTGTTATATTATATTACCTTTATCTATCAATATTGTTGAAATGAAGATCAAATAGCTATATGTTGAAATATGTTGAAAAAGTCAAAACTTTACATGGGGTGTACTTACTTTTTCACGTGACTGTATATATATATTGTAACGGATTTGGGAAACCGTGCACTTTGTGTAGTTTATTGTAAATATACCCCCTTTGTGTAATGTAATGATTCGTGTAAATACCTCCATTCGTTGTTGTAAGATCAAAGGTCATCCCCTAGTTAGTCCATCGCACCACGTAGCAAATCATAGGACGTCTCCATAGTTATTTCGTTATTCTGTGTTTCAGATAAGGCTGTGTGTCCAATAGTCGATCTTGCGTTGCATCAAATCAAATAAGATAGATCCCCTACAATATCGCCGTGGCCTCCAAAGCGCCAGCATGGCGGCGTTCGCCACCTTTGCATTGGGTGGTTGTTATTGGCATCATCATCGCCCCAAACTCCATTGAACACGAGGTCATCTCAGAGAAGAAGGTGGGAGGAGTCAGCCAAGCGCCAGGAACAAGGCGTGGCTCTGCCAGCGCCTCATCAAGGGGCGGGACCGGTGAGCCCTCGCGACCAACCAAGGCCGAGGCGAGCTCACCGGTGGGCGTTTCCAAAAGGCAGGCGGCTTGTTCGCACCAGGCGCAATATAAGTGCACGCGCAAGCCTATTCAGAGATGATGCGTGATCCAGCTGAACCAGAGAAGACAGAAAGACGTGAGGGGGTGCTGATATTGCGGCAATAAACCGAGACCCTCTAGGGGCCCTATTGTCGCCGGTTGTGAAGACGCAGAGCTGCCGGCTGCTGTTCGCTCCGAGCCCGGAGCGTGAACTTCAACGCTTACCGCTGCCTGGATCCTTCTCCCCCCCTGACGCATCCTTACCATCGGCCTGGACCATTCGCTCCCTGAGCCATTCCTGCCTGCAATTTCCCTTTGTCGTGTAAGTCCGTGGTCTGTCCTTTGTGTTGTCTGGGTATAAGTTAAGCCTGTATAAGTAAGAATTGCCCTGTGTATCTGCTTCTTCCTCTTCCCTGTAAATTACTTCGTTCTTCTTTTCTTCTTTGGGTTATTGTACATAATTAATAAATATCTGTTCCTCCATTCTTTGATTTCTTCTTTCTCATCCGATCGCTTTAGAGATTTCCCAATTGAGTTCCTGTGGTGCGATTTCGGCCAATGCTTTATGAATTGGGTTTAGTCCCTTGATAAATGGCTTGAACTGTGGGCTGCTAAAACCGCTCGGCAAAATACCATCTTGTCCGCAGTTTTGAGCGGAGTTACCCACCTGCTTTGTGGAGGGATTGGCGGGGGTGTACGGGAATCCCTTGACCAATCGCCTCGGCCAATCCCACCCCCCAGGGGAGCGGGGTAGCTTCAGGATCGGAGACGACCAGTGCAAATAGAAGGGGGATTAACCCCCCCTTGCTAAGGGGGAGCACCGTCCCCGTTTCCGTAACAATATATATATATATATATATATATATATATATATATATATTGTTGCGGTTTTCCGAAGCCCGTTCCCTTACAAAGGGGAGATTAAGCCCCTTTTTCTCTCTGGGTCTTTGAAACCGCAAGACTGAGTCGCCACTTCTGGGCAGACGTGGAAAAGGGTCTCGGGACAATTTCACACGTACCTTGAGTACCCATGCCGCAGCGGAAGCGGGGATCGAGTCTCACGAACCACGCGTGATTGCTTACGCCCGAGCGGATGGCGTACCACGTGACCCGTGCTGTTACCTTGCTTATAGAACCCGATCAGAGCGATCTAATTCATACCATGTGAGGTCAATGATGGAAAACACAAGACGGTCGAATCAAAAGGAAGAACAGATTTATTACACTATTTACAATGATTTGGTAGAAGAAGGGACACAGGACAGAACTTAAACAGGCTTACTAAATCCAAGACAATGGGCCCACTTACACACACAGGGAGATGGAGGAAGAATGTTCGCGCGCCGAACGCGCCTGCTTCGGTCGCTCCAGGAACAGCTCACCTGGCGTGGCCCTCTGGCAGTCACAGCACGTATCCCGGCAAAGGCAGGCAGGCAGGAAAATCCTCGCGGCGCGTATATCGGCAAAGGCAGGCAGAAGGAAATACTCGCATCTGTGGCCCGGCGCGGGTCGTTTTTACAGCGTAAGTAGTACTGCGCAGAGCGTGGGGAGAAGAGCAAAGTTCGTATACACGAAGTTATTCAGTTCCTCCGATATGACTCGACACAACGCAATCTCACGCGCGTCTTCTCACAACTCCGATTCGTAACTTCTCACCCGAACTGCCCTGGCTCTCTGACTCAGCCGATGACTCGCGTATTCTGCCAACTGAGGTGGGGGGGGGGGGGGGCTCTGGGCACATGGTTATATCGCCCCGCCCTAGCCCGAATCGAATGTTCCAAACCCCGCCTTTTGCCGCAGTGGTAAGTCACTCCCCTTGAGCCCTGATTGGTGGCTCGCGCTTACTGACGGCTCCTCCTCCGCCTTCCTTCGGCCTTGGTCGACTTGTTCAGGCCTGCCCTGTGGTATTTCGCACCAAAACTAAAAGCATCGAAGCATCATAAAGGCACCTAATTTTCATTATCCTACTCAACACAAAACTAACACAGGAAAGGTCTATGCTTACATTTACTAAGAAATAACTGAGCATAAATGAGGCTACGTGTTGTAGTGTAACTAACTAGGAGGGGAAATTAACCTTTATTATAAAACCACAAAACCGCAACAATATTGTTGCAGATCTCTCGAAACCCGTCGACGTACATAGGGGGGTTATTCCCTTTTCCCCCTCGGGCCTTCAAGTCCACGAGGCCGAGTCGCCACTCCCGTAGCGATCGTGCGGAAGGGTATCGGGTCGAATCCACACGTACCTTCGGTACCCACGCCGCCACGAGAATGGGGACTGGACCTCGCACAAGCCATGCTAATCGGATATGCCGAGCGGTTTGCGTATCACGTGACTTGTGCCGTTACTTTTATTGAACCCGATTTGAGCGGTTTTATTCGTACAGTGCTAGGCCAATGGATGGAAATGACAGGAACGATCAAATGGAAGGAAGAACACAGGTTTATTTACAATTATACAGGGATCAGGGTAAAGAGAAGGGACACAGAGTAGATGCTTAATCAGTCTTAACTTATGCCCAGACAAGGGCCCACTCACTCATGCAGGGAAAAGGAGGAAGGACAAGTTCGCGCTCCAAACGCACCTTGGTGCCGTTCACTCCGGACAGCTCGCCGGGCGTGGCCCTCGGATGTTCGCGGCACGTGTGCTGGAAGCGCAGGCAGGGAGATCGTGCGTCTGTCGCCCCGGAATGGATAGTCTTCACAAGTGCGTTATTCACAGCCGCAGAGCGCAGGGCACAGGGATAGTTCGTTCACAGAGAGGGCTATATCAAGCAACTGACTGCCTTCACTCGTGACTCGTGGCTCACTGGGGCTCTGACTCACAACGCTCTCTCTCACAACGCTCACTCAACGCTGGGTCACCAAGGCACTGCAACGTCTCTCACAACTCTCAACGAACCACCAACCATGAACCACGGGCACACTCTGACTCTCTCCGACTGACTCACAACGCTCTCTGGGGCACTCTGCATTTGTAGACTGAGGGGCTGGGCGACTGGCGCGGGGGGCTCGGGGCAGGGTCTTTTATCACCCCTCCCCAATCCTACCAGAATGTTCCAAGCCCCTCCTCTCGCTGCCGTTGTTAGCCACTCCCCTTGAGCTCCGATTGGCTGCTCGCCGCTTACCGGCCACTCCCCTGCAGCTCCTCCCTTCGGCCTGCCAGACTTGTTCCAGGCCTAGTACGTGGCATTCTATCCCAAAGAACACCAAACTCACTGGCCTGCTCAACGCATACTAACACAGGAAAGGAGACAACGCTTACATTTAATAAGAAATAACTGAACTAAAGCGAGGCTACATGTTGTGGTGCAACTACCTACGAGGGGGGTCATCCTTTATTCTGAAAACCGCAACACTACCCCCCTCTCTCACCAGACTCGTCCCGAGTCGACCCCAACAGTGGAACGACCGGTAGAGCCTGGCATGCAAATTTACCATTACTTTTAAATGTGACACATAGGTGTAATCCCCCTAGCATTGATTCTGACCTATGTGTGCGACATTTTTAACACTAGTTATGTCCCCCCTAATGCGTTGAGCAGCTACTCTACCAGACTCACACCCACAACTACCCGAGTATTTCCGGAATTTTCAAACTACACACATAGCCGGTGGGCACATTCTTATATTTACATGCGCAGAACTTAACTTTATTTACAATCCTATGACCCAGGACCTGTACGTTAGGAAGAAATTGGAGGAGAGAAAATCAACACTTATATGGCACTTGCTGCTTGCATCTTGCATCTTGCGTCTTCTGTGTGAGGCTAACAAAACCGGCTGGCCCTGACCGGCATACAGGCCATATGAAGCATCGTGGCCATCTAATCTTCTACATCTTCACTCCTAGCACACAATAGTAAACAATGCTTTTCCATTGGCCAGCAGGGCCACTCTCATGTGGTCCAACTGCGTGGCATCAGTGCCACTCAACAAGTGGTCCGAAGGTGCAAGATGATTTTGCAGCAAGATGCTGCACAGCAGAGGTGCGAGCGACGAGGCTTGTGGTCCATAAGTGTGACAAGGGTGCAGTAAGGTGGGTTTGGCTGCAGAGTGCTTGCACAGTTTGGCTGCGCAGGTGTAGCAAGGACATGGCAGCAAGGTGCTGCACAGTTCGGCCTCCAAAATGGTCCTGGGGCGGGGAGGGAAGACGAAGCACAACAAGCAAAATGGAAAGGACACAGTGGCACACGAAAAACAAGGTGACCAGGCACCACCATGCCTGGTGCGGTGCGAGGGACGCGGTAGAGCGAGCAGAGCAAACTCGTCCCTAACCATCCGTACCACCCAACGTCGGCTACACGACCCTAGCCCCCCTTGTATTTACGATCCGTCTCTACGTCCTGTCTCCCATATCCCCCCTCTAATCCAAATTCGTCTCCCAATCCCTCCCAGGAAGGAAGGGATGGAACACAACAATGTCTAACTTACGTCATGATGCGTCTCACTTCTCAAACAGCTTACAGAGCCTCGGTGTGGAGCTCGTCCTCCTCGGTGACTGGCTGTGTATGGTGCGAATGGATTTCTCATCCGAACTACACTAGTAAAATTAACTCATTTAAACTACCCGGGGTTGTACCCTGCCAATCGGCCTCTTTAAACTATGTGGTTCTAAGAACCCGAATTCCCATTGCCCACACTGTGGTGCCCTCCGAATTTGGGTCTCACCCAACGGATTTTTCTCACTGTGCCCTCACACAATTTCGGGGCTGGGTCGTGTGGCTCCACCAGCATGTCTACCTACGTGAGCACCTCCGCCACTGAAGCCGCCTCCCGAGCTTGCATGCTCCTGCGACTACCTAACTGGGGAAGGCCCTCCCTGACACTTACCCCCTCTATGCCCACCTTGGCATCGGGCAACCCGGGTCCTCTCCTGGGATCCTCAGGCCCCACTCACAACTAACCTAACCGGCTCCCAGAGCCTATCTACGGCCTCACCTGGCCGACAAACTACCAGTGGCGGAGTGCCCCAATAACCATACGCACTACTTAAGCCACACGCCCAGCCATTCCACAGTCTCATGGACCCTACAAAGCACTACTTGCTTCTACCCGCACCACAGGTGTCAATATCCATGCAATTTACCTTTGTCTTCTACCTGGCTTTACTCTACCCCCCCAGGCTTTCGTGAATGAGTTCCACTCCCCCCATTCACTCCTTCGCACCATGCATTCCACACCTTTTGTTCCACACCATGCATTCTCACACACCATGCATTCCACACCTTTTGTTCTCACACCACTACTTTTACACACCATTGCACAATTCTTCAAACACACAGCATCATCTATCTACCTAATTTCCCCTAACACTCGTGCTTCCCCGTCGTCCCTTTAAACTAAGCACACCCTGTTCTTTAACATCCACCTAAACTCTCTACGTCCCCTCTACAGTTCGGGTGTCATTACTTAAATCTCAGTCTCTACTGTCTTCTAATTCCCTAACATTATCCTAGCCCTCCCTTGGCTAGCGTCGGTGCCCCATGGAGGCAACCATTGCTGGCCCCTCCATGGGCCGAACACTGCCACCCCCCTAAACTAATGCTCAAGCCCCCCTCCCCCCTGTGGGAGGAATGGTTACACTACCACTCCCCTACCTGGGGTACACTACTTCCATTCCTCTACGCTATGAGCCCTTCCATGTGGAAGTACATTGTCACGGCTCAGCCTCAAAGGGCCGAGCAATCCATGCGGGTGGTTGGTCGCCTGTATGGGGTGTCCGTCCGGCATTTTCGATCCAAGGGAGGAGGGATTGATGGGCCCAGGTGCCGGGCTCCATCCCTGCGTGGGGCCTCGCGGTCCCATGCACGATGACCCAACCGGCCATGGTCAGAGCACTGCACCCGCCAAGGTGCGTGGCTCTGAAAACTCCTTCCTCCCCTTGAACCCGGCCGATCGGCCTTGCCGCCATATGGCACCAACCATACAGTGCGGGGGCCGGAGGCACGAATCGTGCACGCCAGTCCTTGTGAGACCGACGCAGCACCGATCCTCTCTGGTCCATGCAGCACACAACTCACCGGGGGCTCGCGTACACTACTAGTCCCACTACGCGCTACCCCGGTCTGTGTTGATGCATGAGCCGCGTCCTCACCACGTGCGACCCACTCCACACTCGCTATGCACTCTTCTTTCACACCCTCCGGTGTGCACTCCTCTCTTACACGCTCCGGTACACACTCTACCCGTACACACTCCGGTGTGCATTCTCCCTCATGCTCCGCTGCACACTCTTTTTCACACTCCGGTGTGCATTCTCGCTCACGCTCCAGTGCACACTCTTTTTCACACTCCGGTGTGCATTCTCGCTCACGCTCCGGTGCACACTCTTTTTCACACTCCGGTGGTCATTCTCGCTCACGCTCCGGTGCACACTCTTTTTCCGCACACTCTGTAACACTCTCTCACCACGCGCTCCGGTACGGACTCCCTCTCACACCGTACAATGGGCCCATCGCAAACGCCCGGGTCTCGCCTCTCTCCCAAGCGCGCCGAGCACCCGTTCACGCCAAACACATTCCCGCCATTTGCGCTACTCACCTCGGGGCCCTCCTTCTCCGCCAGCACCTGCAAACCTTTTATGGGGTCAGCAAGCATGGCATCACGGTGCAAACACGAACTTTGTACATGTTCCATTTCTTTCTCCCGTGATTTATTCCTCGTCTCTTCAACCCCCTTCTCTTCAGCCCCAATTGTTTATTCTAACACGACGATCGTCGATGCTTCTAAAATTTCTTTTTCCAACTCAACCTTCGCCGGCGCCCACCCCAATTTTATTTTCCAATGCGACGATCGTCGGCTCTTCTGCACCCCGCGTCACTACTCCCATGGCCCCCGTCAATTTGTCTGTGCTCCGCTTTACCTCACTCTCCACGCGTTCTCCATATCGCTTCACCTCGTCGCGTACCACCGCGACCTCCCGCTCAGCTTGCACCCAATGTCCTCCCCTGCCTTCTTCATAACCCTCTTTGACGCTGCCCTCATCTTTTGCCTATCGCACCTGGATACGTCTATCAAGGCGTCCATTTTGTTTTCCAACTCATTTTTCATTTCTCCCATTCTATCATTTATTCGCCGCATTTCATCCTTTTGGGCATCCATTTTTGCATTCATCTTGGTTAGGAACAATTCAATGTCAAATGCGGCTCGCACAGCGGGCTTGGCTGCCGCTACCATGTGCGAGGCGCCGCCATTTTCTTCCCCTGCTGCCGCCCCCTCTTTAACTTCCTCCCCTTCTACCAACCCTTCCTGCTGGTCCTGGGCCATCAGTTCTTCCTCGTCTATTACTCCCACTGGCATTTGACCGTCTTGGCCAGCCATTGTACGAATATAAATTTGATTTTACAAAAACTAAATTTCGTCCACTCGTAATTTTTGAGTGCGTGAAGCGCACTCTAGGTCCAATTAAATCCCAATCCTGACACCAATTTGTTGCGGATCTCTCGAAGCCCTTTGACGTACAGAGGGGGGTTATTCCATTTTCCCCCTCGGGCCTTGGAGTCCACAAGTCCGAGTCGCCACTCCCGTAGCGAGCGTGCAGAAGGGTATTGGGTCGAATCCACACGTGCCTTCGGTACCCACGCCACCACGAGAACGGGGACTGGACCTCACACAAGCCATGCTAATCGGATACGCCGAGCGGTTTGCGTGTCACGTGACTTGTGCCGTTACTTTTATTGAACCCGATTTGAGCGGTTTCATTCGTACAGTGCTAGGCCAATGGTTGGAAATGACGGGAACGATCAAATGGAAGGAAGAACACAGGTTTATTTACAATTATACAGGGATCAGGGTAAAGAGAAGGGACACAGAGTAGATGCTTAATCAGTCTTAACTTAAACCCAGACAAGGGCCCACTCACTCACACAGGGAAAAGGAGGAAGGACAAGTTCGCGCTCCAAACGCACCTTGGCGCCGTTCACTCCGGACAGCTCGCCGGGCGTGGCCCTCGGATGTTCCCGGCATGTGTGCTGGGAGCGCAGGCAGGGAGATCGTGCATCTGTGGCCCCGGAATGGATCGTCTTCACAAGCGTGTAATTCACAGCCGCAGAGAGCAGGGCACAGGGATAGTTCGTTCACAAAGAGGGCTATATCAAGCAACCGACTGCCTTCACTCGTGACTCGTGGCTCACTGGGGCTCTGACTCACAACGCTTTCTCTCACAACGCTCACTCAACGCTGGGTCACCGGGGCACTGCAACGTCTCTCACAACTCTCAACGAACCACCAACCACGAACCATGGGCACACTCTGACTCTCTCCGACTGACTCACAATGCTCTCTGGGGCACTCTGCACTCGTAGACTGAGGGGCTGGGCGACTGGCATGGGGGGCTCGGGGCAGGGTCTTATATCGCCCCTCCACAATCCTACCCGAATGTTCCAAGCTCCTCCTCTCGCTGCCGTTGTTAGCCACTCCCCTTGAGCTCTGATTGGCTGCTCGCCGCTTGCCGGCCACTCCCCTGCAGCTCCTCCCTTCGGCCTGCCAGACTTGTTCCAGGCCTAGCACGTGGCATTCTAGCCCAAAGAACCCCTAACTCACTGGCCTGCTCAATGCATACTAACACAGGAAAGGAGACTTCGCTTACATTTAATAAGAAATAAATGAACTAAAGCGAGGCTACATGTTGTGGTGCAACTACCTACGAGGGGGGGTCATCCTTTATTCTGAAAACAACAACAATATATACAGACTTGGCATTTAATATGGAATATTTTTTTTGTGGGGGTGAACTTACTTTTCAAGATGTCTTAGAACCAAAAGTTCATTGGAATTATGTTGAAATTATTCTAGATTTTGTTAGTGTGACCTGTAAAAGAAACAAAAAACCACATTTGACATTTCTAAGCAAATAAATTGATCCTTGAAAGTGATGCAAACTGATATCGAACTTAATTCACGGACAGTACTGTGTTAAACTTCTGTACGTTTTCCAGAAGTATGTCTTTATTTTGCACATTAGCCAAAAAAAATTTCAACAAAAACAAAAGTTAAATTACGACTGGGATTACGGACAATAAAATTACAGTTCAGTACTTCGTGTAACCCCCACGAGCACTCAGGAGAGCACGTACATGTTGAGGCATGCTGTTCACGAGATTTGCCAAGGTTTGGACAGGAATCGCTTGCCATACAGTTACAATAGCCTGCTGCAATTCACGCACAGAGGTTGGCTGTTGGTCCAAGTTGTCGATTTGACGCGTTAATTCTGCCCACAAGTTCTCTAACGGATTCATATCCGGGGACATGGCAGGCCACTCCATATGCTCTACACCACGGTCAGCAAGAAAGTGTTGGATCATGCGAGCACGATGAGGCCGTGCTTTGTCATCTTGGAAGACAAAGTTTCCTCGAAAGGCTGCACAAGCAAATGGAAGCAATATTTCTTCCAGAATGGCCCTGTACTTGAACTGGTTCAGGTTTCCATTCAGAACAACCAGGTCAGTTTTGCCCCCTGCATGAAAAGCAGCCCAAACGGTCAACCCACCACCTCCAGCTTGGACTCTTGGCACTATACAATCTTCGTTGTGGGCTTCATGCACTTGTCTGTGCACTCGGACGCGGCCATCTTGACGATAGACCAGAAATCTAGACTCGTCACTGAAGGTCACGTGATTCCAGTGACCTGGCTGCCATTGACGGTGCTCTCTGGCCCACTGCAATCGGCGCTGGCTGTGTTGTCTGGTCAAGCGTGGCTTTCTCAGGGGACGCCTGGCACGATAGCCTGCTTGAACCAGTCGTTGGTCGACTAGCCTTCTGAATACAGGCACATTTGTCAGTTGCTGCCACTCAGCCCCAAGCCGATTAGCTGACTTGGTACGGCCATTGCAGGCTAACCGGTGCAGCTGGCGATCGTCTCTCCTTGTGGTTCTGCGTGGATGTCCTGGCCTCGGTATTGGAGTAGGGACACCCCTCTGAGCATTTCGTTTCAGGATCTTTGACACCTGACTGAGTGATGGCATACTGCTGAGTAATAGCATGCTGTTTCATGCCAGAATTTCGTAAAGCCACCACTCCATGACAAACAGCATTGTCAAGTAAGTTGACGGACCATCTCCAGAGGAAGCGGCAATAACTTTTGTAGACGTGCAGCAGTTGTTTTCCACTAATACAGAACCAACAACCCTTATATACCCGATTGTGAAGCCAATTGTCAAATGTACCTGTCCTTACATTTTGTCACGCCACCTGTGATATAATCCTGTTATTGACTTCTTGCTGCGAAAGACAATCAGTGACATGGTTCTTTCAACAAAGACATCACCGAAGGGTAAAATAAACTCACCAGATTGATATACTGAGTTCAGAAAGTAAACCCAAGTCAAGAAAAAAAATATATTCCATATTAAATGCCAAGTCTGTATGTATGTATGTATATATATATATATATATATATATATATATATATATATATATATATATATATATATATATATATATATATATATATATAGTTGTGGTTTTGAGTTTTGTACAATAAAGGTTAAATTTCGCCCTCATAGTATAGTCACACTATAACATGTAGCCTCGCGGTAGTTCAGTTATTTCTTAGTATGTGTGAGAATAGTCCTTTTCCTGTGTTAGTCTTGCGTTGAGTAGAATAATGAGAGTAGGTCCTCCATTGCCTTATGACGCCTCCATTGCCTTATGCCGCCTCCATTGCCTTATGCCGCCTTATGTCTCCATGTGCTGCCTTTGGCTTTTTGGCACGAATTAACACGAGGCAGGCCTGTCAAATCAAGCAGGGACTGAATGAGGGTGGCGGAGAAGCTGACGGTTAGCGCGAGCCGCCAATCAGGGCTCAAAGGGAGTGGCTGCGGCAATGCGACACAGGGCGTGGTTGGAACGTTCGAGAGGGCTCAGGGCATGGCAATAAAACCCGTTGCGCGAAGCCTCCAGGGGGTCGAGTGGAAAAGGTGCGCTTGTGAGTTCTGTTGAGAGTTAGAGGAGTCCTTCTGTGGAGAGGTGAGCTTGGAGTTCTGCAAAGGGAGGCGCTTGACTGAGTATTGATGAGAGTTACGAGTTCGGAGAAAAGATGCGCATGAACTAAGTATAAGCACTCGTAACAAAGTGGATGCTTGGTTGAGCTTGAGGCCGAGCCTCTATTGGGTTACGCGAGTGATAGCGCACCGGTAACTCAACGCGCTGTGGAAAGCCGCCGAGGGACACGTACATTCCCTCCCACCTTCCTGCCTCATCTGCCCTTTGTTCGAGAGACGCGCTCCAAGAATCCTTTCCACCACCTGCTTGCCTTCATCGCGGGACGTGCTGTGACCTTGGAGAGCCACGCCGGGCAAAGCCGTTCCTGGACGACCAAGGCAGCGCGTGAACACCATCCTACCTGCATTTCCCCTTTGTGAGTGTGATCGGGCCCGTGTCTGGGTTAATATAAGACTGCTTAAGTTCTGCTCTGTGTCTGCTTTCTACCGACTTGTACATACTTGTGTAAATAGTAATTAAATAGTGTTCTTCCTTTAGTCGACCGTCTCGTGTTTTCCATCATTGACTAAGCGTGGTACGAATAGAACCGCTCAAATCGGGTTCCAATACTAACGGTAACTGCACGGACCACGTGGTACGCAATCCGCCCGGTGTACCTAAATGACACGTGGCTCGTGCGAGGCTTTGTTGCCGGCTTCCGTGGCGGTGCAGGTGTTTAGGTACGTGCGAGACTTGTCCGGAAACCCTACCTTGCGTTTGCCCGGAAGGGGCGTTTCAAGTTTCGGTTACGCCAGCCCAGAAAGAACAAGGGGCTTAATCTCCCCTTGGTAAGGGTAGGAAGGGCGGCGGAAAACCATAACATTTGGTGTCAGGAGTGGGATTTGGAACGCTGGACAAAATTTTTGGACACGAAAATTTTGGACGCCAAATTGTACATATTGGCCGTAACATTTGGTGTTGGGGAGTGATATTGGACCTGGAGTGCGCTTCACGCACTTGAAAATTACGAGTGGACGAATTTTTTTTTTTTAAGCAAAATTTATATCCGTACCATGGCTAGCCAAGGCGGTCGAGTGCCGGTGGGGGTAGAAGTAAAGGAAAAATTAATGACCCAGGACCAACAGAGACAATTGGTAATGGAAGCAGAAAAAGGTGCGGCAGCTGGGAAAGAAAATGGCGGCCCCTCGTACGTGACGGCGATAGCCGGGCCCGCAGTGCCTCTGGACTGGGGCCTTTTTATGGTGCATTTCAGTGCATCTATGGAGGGTGACAGTAAGGGAATGGATGCAATGATGGCTACCCGGGGGATCGACATGGAAAAATGAGGAACGAAGCAAGGTACAACTGGGATGGATTTCAGGAGCAAATAAACACCACGATAAAAAGAATAGGGGAGGCCATTGGGCGCAGGTCGCGTGGGAAGGTCGCGGTGGTATGCGACGAGGTGAAACGATGTGAGGAACCCGTGGGGAGTGAGCTTGGGCAGAGCGCAGCTAAGTTGACCGGGGCTATAGAAATCGTGACGCGGGGTGTAGAAAAACCGACAGTCGCCGAATTGGACAGAGAAATTTCATGCGCGCCGGCGGTCGTCGAAGAAATAATGGAAATTAAAGAAATGATTGAAATTGAAGAGACGGCAGAATCAGAAATTAAATCGCGGGAAAAAGAAATGGAATGTACGCAAAGTTTGTATTTGCATCGTGATGTCGGGCTTGCTAACCAAATGGAAAGTTTGCAGGTGCTGGCGGGAAAGGAGGTCCCCAAGGTGAGTAGGAATAATGGTGCGAATGTGTTTGGCAAGAAAGGGTTTTTGGCGAGCTTGGGAAAGAAACGAAACCCGGGCGGTCGTGGAAGGTCCATTGTGCGCTGTACGAGGGCGACTGGTGCGCGCGAGAGAAAAGTGTACACCGGCGCGCGGGTGTGAGCGAGAAAAGTGTGCGCCGAAGTGTGAACGAGAGTGTATGATGGAATGTGCACGAGAAGAGTGTGTGGAGAAAAAGTGTGCGATGATTGGGTGTGTACCAGGAGAGTGCACACCCGTGGGTGTTACGGAGTATGTAACGAGAGAATGTGCACGAGAAGAGTGTGTGGAGAAAAAGTGTACGATGATTGGGTGTGTACCAGGAGAGTGCACACCCGTGGGTGTTACGGAGTATGTAACGAGAGAATGTGCATGAGAAGAGTGTGCGGAGAAAAAGTGTACGATGATTGGGTGTGTACCAGGAGAGTGCACACCCGTGGGTGTTACGGAGTATGTAATGAGAGAATGTGCACGAGAAGAGTGTGTGGAGAAAAAGTGTGCAATGATTGGGTGTGTACCAGGAGAGTGCACACCCGTGGGTGTTATGGAGTATGTAACGAAAGAGTGTGCATGAGAAGAGTGCGTGGAGAAAAAGTGTGTGATGATTGAGTGTGTTTACCAGAAGAGTGCACACCCGTGGGTGTTACAGACTGTGTGCGGGAAGAGTGTGTAACGGAGTTTGTGAAAGGTGTGTGTGTGCCTAGGTGTGTGGGTGCGAGTACGGTGTGTGAGGGAGAATGCACACCAGAGGACGTGGAAGGAGAGTGTATGGTAGCGGCGTGTGTGGGAGGCGCGGGGACGCCTGGGTTTGCGAGTGCGGAGTGGGTCGCGAGTGGTGAGAACACGGCTCAAGCATCGACACCGACCGGGGTAGCGTTTAGCGCGATGGATAGCCGACGTGAGCCCCCAGTGAGTTGTGTGTAGCAGGGACCGTTCGGGATCGGTGCTGCGGCGGTTTCACAAGAACCGCCGTGCACGACCCGTGCCTGCCCCCACCCTGTATTGTTGGTGCCGCGCCGTGGCGGCAAAGGCAATCGGCGAGGTTCAAGGGGAGGTAGGAGATTTCGGAGCCACGCACCCTAGCGGGTGCGGTGCTCTGGGGAGGGGCCGGTTGGGTCACCGTGCGTGGGACCGTGAGGCCCCGCGCAGGGATGGGCCCCTGCATCTCGGCCCATCCATGCCTCATCCTTTGGATCGAAAATGCCGGACGGACACCCCATACAGGAGACAAACCAACCGGATGGATCGCTCGGCCTTTCGCGGTCGAGCCATGACGTATTTCCACACGAAGAGGCTTGAGTATTGTGGACTGATGAGGATCGTGTACCCTACGTGGAGGAATGGTAGTTTCACCATTCCTCGCAGGGCCAGGGCCCATGAGCATTAGTTTATGGGGATGGCAGTGTTAGGCACATGGGGGCGTGCCAGCCATGGTTACCTCTATGGGGCATCGAAGCTAGCCGAGGGAGGGCTCGGATAATGTTATGGAATTAGCAGACTGTAGAAGACATGAGAGTTAAGTAGTGGCATTGTACCTATAGTGGGGACCTAGGTAGATTAGATGGTTGTTAATGACGAAGCGAGTGCTTAGTGTAACGGGACGACGGGGAAGCACGAGTTCTAGGGGAAAACCAGTTAGTTAGATGATGCTGTATGTGTGAGGAATTGTGTGTTGAGAATAAACGGAGTTGTGTGTGGAAACAAATGGAATCGTGTTGAGGTGTATGGAAAGTAGTTTGCGAGGAAAGAGGTGTGCGAGACAAAAGGTGTGTGAGATAAATGGTGTGCGAATACGTGGTGTGGAATGCTTGGTGTGGGAATAAAAGGTGTGGAATGCATGGTGCGAACGACTGAATGGGGGAAGAGTGGAACCCATTCGCAAAAGCCCGGTGTGGGTAGTGTAAAGCCAGGTAGAGGGTATAGGCAAAATTTGTATGGATATTGACACCTGTGGTGCAGGTAGTGGCAAAGTAGTGCTTTGGAGGGTGTGTGAGACTGTGGAATGGCTGGGCGTGTTTTAATTGGTGCGTATGGTTATTGGGGCACTCCGCCACTGGTAGTTTGTCGGCCAGGTGAGGCCGAAACTAGGCACTGGGAGCCAGTTAGGGTAGTTGTGAGTTGTTGAGTGGGGCCCGAGGATCCCAGGAGAGGACCCGGGTTGCCCAATGCCAAGGTGGGCATCAGGGGGTAAAGTGCCAGTAGGGGCCTTCCCCAGTTAGGTAGTCGCAGGAGCAGGTAAGCTCGGGTGGCGACTTCAGTGGTGGAGGTGCGCAGGTAGGTAGACCTGCTACTAGAGCCACACGACCCAGCCCCGAAATTGTGCGAGGGCACAGTATGAAAATTTGAGGGAGTGAGACACAAATTTCAAGGGCACCGCAGAGTGGGCAATGGGAATTCAGGTTTTTAGAACCACATAGTTTAAAGAGGCCGATTGGCAGGGTACGACCCCGGGTAGTTTAAAAGTAAAAGTCAGTAGTGTAGTTAGGATGAGAAATCCCTTCACACCATCCACAGCCATTCACCGAGGAGGACAAAGCTCCACACCAGGACCAAGTAAACTGTTTCAGTGTGAGACGCATCATGACGTAATGAGACATTGTGGTTGTTCCATTTCTTCCTTCCTGGGAGGGATTGGGAGATTAATTTGGATTAGAGGGGGGATATGGGAGACAAGACGTAGAGACGAATTTGTAAATAAAAGGAAGGGCTAGGGTAGTGTAAGCTGACGATGGGGGGGGGGGGGGGGGGAGTACGGACGGTTATGGACGAGCCTGCTCCGCGCCCCTTACGCTGCATTACCTTGTTTTGCTGTGTACCTTTGTGCCCTTGCCACTTTGCTGGTCATGCTTTGTCTCTCGCCCCACCCCAGGACCATTTTAGAGGTGGAACTGTGCAGCACCATCGAACTGTGCAGCACCCCTGCGGCACTTTGCTACATCTGTGCAGCCAAACTGTGCAGCGTGCTGCTGCCATATCCTTTTGTGTAACTTTGCTGCACCTGTGCAGCACTTTGCTGCACCTTATACACTTATGGACCACAAGTTTTGTGGCCTTACACCTCTGCTGTGCAGCACCTTGCTGCAGAATCACCTTGCATCTTCGGACCACTTGTTTTGAGTGGCAGTAATGTCATGCAGTCGGACCACATAGGGTTGGCCCTGCCTGGCAGATAAATAAAATGAACGCATTTGTTGTGCATTTTTTATTATGGTGTGCTAGGGATGAGAAGATCTATAAGTTTAGTTAGCCCTGAAGAGCAGGATTGGCCTGTATGCCAGTCTGCGGGCTAGCCAGTTTGATATATGCGCACAGAAGAAGCAAGACGAAAGAAGCAAGCAGCAAGTGAGATGAATTTTTGAGTGTGTTTGTGTTTTGCTGTGCTATCTCTCCCCTCCAATCTTCTTTCCAAAAAGGACAGGTCCTGGGTCATAGAACTGTAAATAAGATTAAGTTTTTTGTGCTTGTATATAAAAATGCTGCCCACCGGCTATGTGTTTAGTTTGACAAATTCCGGATTCAGTTAGTCGTGGGAGTGATTCTGTGAGGTTAGCTACCCAATGCAATAGGGGGGACATATTTTGTGTTTTAAAACTGTCGCACCCACGGGTTAGAGTAAATGTTAGGGGGAACCACATCTATATGTCACATGTAAAAGTAAAAGTTAATTTTCCAGATCATTCTCAAAACAGGTCGTTCCATTTTTGTTGGGTTCGACTCGGGGACGAGTCTGACGAGGGAGAGGGGTAGTGTTGCGGTTTTGAGTTTTGTACAATAAAGGTTAAATTTCCCCCTCATAGTAGAGTCACACTACAACATGTAGCCTCGCGATAGTTCAGTTATTTCTTATTATGTGTGAGAATAGTCCTTTTCCTGTGTTAGTCTTGCGTTGAGTAGAATAATGAGAGTAGGTCCTCCATTGCCTTATGCCGCCTCCATTGCCTTATGCCGCCTCCATTGCCTTATGCCGCCTCCATTGCCTTATGCCGCCTCCATTGCCTTATGCCGCCTCCATTGCCTTATGCTGCCTCCATTGCCTTATGCCGCCTTATGCCTCCTTGTGCTGCCTTTGGCTTTTTGGCACGAATTAACACGAGGCAGGCCTGGCAAATCAAGCAGGGACCGACTGAGGGCGGCGGAGAAGCTGACGGTAAGCGCAAGCCGCCAATCAGGGCTCAAAGGGAGTGGCTGCGGCAATGCATCACAGGGCGTGGTTGGAAAGTTCGAGAGGGCTCAGGGCATGGCAATAAAACCCATTGCGTGAAGCCCCCAGGGGAGTCGAGTGGAAAAGGTGCGCTTGTGAGTTCTGTTGAGTGTTAGAGGGGTCCTTCTGTGGAGAGGTGAGCTTGCAGTTCTGTGAAGGGAGGCGCTTGACTGAGTATTGATGAGAGTTACGAGTTAGGAGAAAAGACGCGCATGAACTAAGTATAAGCACTCGTACCAAAGTGGATGCTTGGTTGAACTTGAGGCCGAGCCTCTATTGGGTTACACGAGTGATAGCGCGCCGGTAACTCAACGCGCTGTGGAAAGCCGCCGAGAGACGCGTACATTCCCTCCCACCTTCCTGCCTCATCTGCCCTTTGTTCGAGAGACGCTCTCCAATAATCCTTTCCACCACCTGCTTGCCTTCATCGCGGGACGTACTGTGACCGTGGAGAGCCACGCCGGGCGAAGCCGTTCCTGGACGACCAAGGCAGCACGTGAACACCATCCTACCTGCATTTCCCCTTTGTGAGTGTGATCGGGCCCGTGTCTGGGTTAATATAAGACTGCTTAAGTTCTGCTCTGTGTCTGCTTTCTACCGACTTGTACATACTTGTGTAAATAGTAATTAAATAGTGTTCTTCCTTTATTCGACCATCTCGTGTTTTCCATCATTGACTAAGCGTGGTACGAATAGAACCGCTCGAATCGGGTTCCAATACTAAAGGTAACTGCACGGACCACGTGGTATGCAATCCACTTGGTGTACCCAAATTACACGTGGCTGGTGCGAGGCTTGGTTCCCCGTTTCCATGGCGGCGCAGGTATTTAGGTACGTGTGAGACTTGTCCCAAAACCCTACCTTGCGTTTGCCCGGAAGGGGCGTTTCAAGTCTCGGTTACGCCGGCCCACAAAGAACAAGGGGCTTAATCTCCCCTTGGTAAGGGTAGGAAGGGCGGCGGAAAACCGTAACAATATATATATACACACACACACACATACACATACACATACACGCATAAACACACATTTCGTTTTTTTAAATTTCTGTTCATCACAATTCTGTCTCTCTTATTCACATACACACACACACACACACACACACACACACACACACACACACACACACACACACACACACACACACACACACACACACACACACACACACACACACACACACACTGTCGCCGTCGTCGTCGTCAAACCCTAACGCAAGCTTGTCACCATTTTCAACTAACCCTTGTGATTCCAGAGCAAAAGCATTGGCACATGGCACAAATGTTGACAACTACGAAGCTGTGCACATATTCAACCACCATCATGGTTTCACCACTTCTTGGAGGATCACCAGTGACGATGCACAATAAACCGGGCAATATCGAAGTTACAAGAAACCTACCACGTGAAATACAAGAAGCACGGCAGCATCCCACATTATAAATCTTAGAGGCCCAATTACATCTCTCACCTGCAATTTACAGAAGCAATCAATCATCTCTCACCTAATCAACTGTCCCCAGCTGCGACTAGGATTATATAATGATAAAGAGCATTTCCCAACTAGACCAAAATAGATGCCTACAGACCAAGCTCAACATCATTACCCTCGCTGAGGAGAGGGTATTGCATTTGAGTCCGTTTGTCTGTTTGTTACTTGCCGGAATTGATTTCGTCAAGTATGTTGGTTGGTTGGTTTGTTACTTGCCGGAAAAATATAATTCCTTGCGAAAAAATATAAATATTGTTATGTCAGGTGGGGTAGCAATATGTAGAGCCAGATAGATCTGTGTAGGTAGGTATTCGTCTGTCGCGGTAAGGAATCCACTTGTAATACGTTCCATGTCTATTCCGGTTGTCGGGTTAAGATGTCTGCTTGTGAACATAACAGTATGTTCGTGTGTTAAATAGAATAGGGACGAAAGAATAACGCCCCTGTGTGTCACACCTGGTAGTCAAACCTTTGTCCCTTTTGGCAATGCACTCATTTAGACACTTGGTTAGGCTCTTTATTGCAACACTAAATAATTCCCTTCCTGACATGACTTTGGAAGACGAACAGGCAAGGGGGCCGGCTCGGGGCGCCGCCGCATGGACCGTGGCCAGCTTCATCTCCGCTGGGCCTCACGTAGCACGCTACACGCACGAGTTACAGTCACGTGAAAAAGTAAGTACACCCCATGTAAAGTTTTGACTTTTTCAACATATTTCAACATACAGCTATTTGATCTTCATTTCAACAATATTGATAGATAAAGATGATATAATATAAGAAATATCGTGAAACATTTACATTTTGTAGTCCATTGTATAATTTAAATAAACATAAATGCAAATTTCGCACGTGGAAAAAGTAAGTACACCCTTGGCTCTAATAGGTGGTATTGCCCCCCTTTGGCAGAAACAACCTCAAGTAGGCGTTTGTTATAACTGTCTACCAGTCTCTGACATCGACTGGGAGAAATTTTTGCCCACTCCTCTATGCAGAATTCTTTCAGCTGTGCGATGTTTGAGGGGTTTCTTGCATGTACAGCTCGTTTCAAATCCCCCCACAACATCTCGATGGGATTTAGATCCGGGCTTTGACTTGGCCATTCCAGAACCCTCCATTTCTTTCTTTTCAGCCATTCCTTGGTGGATTTACTGGTATGTTTAGGGTCATTGTCATGTTGCAAGGTCCACCTTCGGTTGAGCTTCAACTCTCTGACAGACGACCTCACATTATCCTCAAGCACTCTCTGGTACATTGAAGAATTCATAGTGGATTATATGATGGTGAGCTGCCCAGGCCCTGATGCAGCAAAGCTGCCCCAAACCATAATATTTCCACCACCATGCTTTACAGTTGGTATCAGGTTCTTGTGGTCAAATGCTGTCTTTGGTTTTCGCCAAACATGTCTTCTCGTTTTGTGGCCAGATAGCTCTACCTTTGACTCATCTGTCCAGAGCACATTGTTCCAGAAGTGCTGGTCTTTGCCTAGGTGTTCATTGGCAAACTTTAGTCTTGCCCTGATGTTCTTTCTGGACAGCAAAGGTTTCCTCCTGGCACACCTTCCATGTAGATCAAATTTGTGCAGCCTCTTTCTCATGGTAGACTCGTGCACTTTGACATCAACAGTGGCAAGAGCTACCTGTCGGTCCCGTGATAAAATTCTGGGATTCTTAGAGACCTCTTTCAGCATCTTGCGGTCTCCTCTCTGGCTGAACTTGCTTGCCTGAACAAGTTGGCATTTGTTTGGAATCTTCTCCGCTTGTAGATGATCTTCCGTACAGTCGAATGATTGATTTCAAATTGTTTGGAGATCTTTTTAAATCCCTTCCCAGACTCGTAGGCATCTATAACCTTCTTTCTGAAGGCCTTAGAGAGCTCTTTTGATCTAGGGATGGTGACGCCGCACACTTCAACAACAAAGAGCAAACCAAACTAAATGTCTGAGGTTTAAATAAGACAGGTTCCTCCAAGATCCTCTCTGACGATGTTCTAATCATTTGCACCTGAGCTGGTGCACCTGATTCTAATTTTAGGTATTTGAAGTAGTGATAAATGTAGGGGTGTACTCACTTTTTCCACATGCGAAATTTGCATTTATGTTTATTTAAATTATACAATGGACTACAAAATGTAAATGTTTCATGATATTTGTTATATCATATCACTGTTATCTATCAATATTGTTGAAATGAAGATCAAGTCGCTGTATGTTGAAATATGTTGAAAAAGTCAAAACTTTACATGGGGTGTACTTACTTTTTCACGTGACTGTTTGACCACGCTCCACGCCACGTGCTATAACCACGCCCAGGAGGACTGTGATTGGTCAATGCGGAAGGCGCGAATCAACGCGGAAGGCGCGAGGAGGTTCGGCAAAAAGGGCGGGAAGTTATGAGGCTCTGGTTGGGTGGCGCGCCGAGGCTGACGTCACCGCCAGAGGTTATAAGGAGGGCATGCCGAACTCTGCGCGCGAAGTCCTGTCCCTGGTGGGGTGAGGAGCTTTATTCAGAGTCCTGTCCCTGGTTGAGTGGAGAGTCACAGTTTCAGGAATTCGACAGTTCAGAGTTGGCTTGTGAGTTGGTTTGTAAGTTGGCTAGAGAGCTGGCTTGTGAGTAGAAGCGCTAGCTCTAAGTGCAGTTCCAAGTCCTGGCCCTGTTCGAGTGGAGAGTTACAGCTTTTTTTTTCTTCTTCTTTTGTATACTGAATCGAGGCTCGTGAAAGAGATAACATTTATTTCACAAACAAATCAACCAGACAAACAAAATATATAAAAAGAGGGAGCGGAAGACAAGATGGGGAGAGAAGGGGAAGCACACAAACACAACATTTGAGAGCAGGGAGATGTGTGGGAGGGAGAGGGCTTGGGGGGAGGAGGCGTGGGAAGGGTGGGGGGGGGGGGGAGGGTGGGAGAAGTATAAAACACAAGGACACCAAGGACTTCCAGGACAGAAGTTGGTATTTCAAAAAAGTGGATTTGGGGTGAAATTAGCGGGGGTAGAAAAGATCAAGGTTTTGGATGGGGGAAGATAAGAGATGGTGGTGAACAGCTGTTTTAAAGACCTGGAGGGTGGAGTGGGATTGAAGAGAGTGAGGGAGTTTGTTCCAGAGGCGGGAGAAAAGAGGAATGAAGGATTGAAGGTGAGCAGAGAGTCTTGATTTTCGCAGTTTAACCTTAAGAGGGTTGCAGGCAGATCTTGTGCGACCTGCAGGAATATTTGGGGGACAGAGCCCAGAGAGAGCTGGGGGGGCAAGGCCAGAGAGGAGTCGGTAGAAGACGGAAAGACCACCAACCTGCCTGCGGTGAGTGAGTGAAAGGCCCTTGGAGTTAGCTTCATCGCGGGAGATTCCAATGATTCTGAACGCTTTGGTTTCAACAGCGTGAAGACGAGCTAGGTGTGAGGCAGGAGCACCAGCCCAGAGGGGAGAGCAGTATTCCATTGAGCTGTGGATGAAAGCCTTGTATGTGGTGAGGAGCTCAGGTGTGCCAAGGAAGGACTTCGCACGACGGAGGATGCCCAGTTGGCAACTGGCTTTGGAGGCCAGATTTGAAATATGGTTTTCCCAGGAAAGATCATGGCAGATGGTGAGACCCAAAAGCTTGAGTGACAGAAATTCTTGGAGAGGATTATTCAGAAAGTGGATGGGAGGGTTGTCCAGTCGGTCTTTTCGGAGAGACATCGTAAGAGTGTGAGATTTGTCTGGATTGAAAGACATGTTCCACTTGTTTGCCCAGTCTGTGATTTTGTCCAGGTCTGCAGAGAGTGAGGAGGCTGCAGACTGCCGATCTGAGGGATGAGGAATGGAGCGACAGAGAGTCGAGTCATCAGCAAAGAGATAGAGAGGATTTTCAAGAGAGTCAGAGAGATCATTGATGAAGACCAGAAAAAGCACAGGGCCCAGAGCACTACCTTGGAAAAAGCACAGGGCCCAGAACACTGCCTTGGAAAAAGCACAGGGCCCAGAACTTGTCTGCTTCAGCAGCTTCAGTCCCGGCCGGCAGCCCGAGTTGAGTCTGATCCCGAGTTGAGTTGAGTCCGAGCCCGAGTGGAGTTCACTTCCTTCGTGCAGCCCTGCGTTGGACCTTTGGTGCACGGACCTTGTGGGGGTCGACGGGGAGCCTGTAGTGGGCGCTGACCCGGGCCTTCACGGTGCTGCGGTGCTGTGAACGGGCGGGACCTCGTGTGCAGCGGAGCTTGGGGACGCAAGACGACAAGACCAGATAAGGCCAATACCCATTTCACAATTACATAACGAATGTGTTATTTTCGTAAATTCATTCCCCTGTTTGTGTTCGAGGTCTGGTGTGTGGGATCCCGATTTAGGAATTAGATTTACAGGCGCGTGCTTTTCCTGTCCCTGCCTTTATTTGTAATAAACCCTTGTATTATTTTCCCTTCCCATTCAAAATCTTGGTTGTTCGCTTGAATTAATTCCCCGCAGGATCGAAGCCGCGGTCGGCGCGCTCCAGGTAAGCTTTTACCGCAGCTCCCCCTTTCCTTCTTCCTCCCGCGCGACCATAGCAAAATCCGTATTGGCTATTGCCTCAATTAAAGCCATTTTTGGTCCATCCGCGAGCCTCTGGTATTAACCGGAGGCTTCGCACGACAATATATAATAAAAAATATAATATAATCGCTGTTGGTTCCTTGCGGGTTATGCGGTTTTTACAGTGCGAGACATAATCCGTGGCTGGTGCTCACTATTAAAGCTAGGAGGTGCCTTGATTTATATATACTAGGGCATGCCCGTACTATATATATGCCCGTACTATATATCTATCTAAAATTATATCCCCCCCCCTCTATTTACATGAAATGGTTTGGTTCATTCGCAACGCCAAAGCGAACGGCGAACGGCTTGCGAGTACAGTGACAATCCCCCCCCTCTATTTACATGAATGGTTTGGTCCATTCGCAACGACCACAGAACCCCCCCCTCATGCAATGGTTTGGTCCAAAGCGAACGGCTTCCGGAGTTTGGTAAAGCAATCGCCATCGCGTGCACAAACGCGCAGGAAAGCGAATGAATCGCAAATTCGTTTTTATTAGTGATACGAATTGAATTGGGAGAAATTGGGAGATGAATGAATTGGGAGAAATAATGCGCATAAGAAATCGAATTACGTACCGTAATGGCGGTCAGCTCGTAACGCGCTCAGCTCCGCTCGTCTCACATCGGCCACGCCTACGCAACAAAGCGTTCTGTGATTGGATGCCGGAAAGCGTGCTGCCGGACAGTCGTCACTGTCCGGAAGTTCGCAAATCGCAGTTAGGATGAATCGTTTTAATTTAATCGCAGTTTGAATTCGTTTTAAAACATAGTTTAACGGCAACATAGTTTTCCAACGTGAAATAAATGAATACGCTGTCAAATGTGCCGTCCGAGGCAGAGTCTGATCGCCACGTTCGGCACACGTGATAGCTCGCTGCTCTCTGATTGGTTGAAGCGTTTTTTGGACATAGCTCGGTAGGTACTTGTCCGATTAATATGAAACCTTGAAAAGGCACATCCTCGGGTCCCCAGCAATATACCTGGCAAGTTTCAAGTATATCGGACCCGTGGTTGTCGAGAAACAGCGGTCACAGACAAACACACAGACACACAGACACACAGACAGACACACAGAGATTGCTGGAATTATAGATAGATATATATATTATATATATATATATATATATATATATATATATATATATATATATATATATATATATATATATATATATGTATATATGCACTAGCTGAATGCACCCGGCGTTGCCCGGGTTCTTTTTGAACGAATTTAATCTTCTGTACATACGGCTGACGACGTGAGCCCAGTATCAGTTAGTGCTCAGTGATTCCTTGTTCTTTCTTCTGCCGGGCCCCGGGAGAGAGATTTTTGAAAGCATGTGTTGCAATCAGTCAGATATTCCTATTAAGTGCACAAGTTTCACTTTCAAGAGAATTTTTAAAGAAGAAGAAGAAGATTTATTGTGAAATGGGCCCAGCCCGGCCGAGGCGGCCTCAACCGGCCTCGCCACCTCGCCTATAACCTTCCCGGGGCCCGTCCCGACATTTTTTGTTTCAGAGGTTTCCTCCTATCTTTCACCTTTCAGGAGATTAGTGCATGCAGACAAACAAACAAAAACAAACAAAAAACAAACAAACAAAAACTTTCTTTTATATATATAAATATATAAAAACTAAAAATAAATAAATAATAATAATAATAATAATAATATAAATAATAATATTGTAGGAGTTGCGGGCAACGAGAGGTTAAAAACTTCTTGACTTGTTCAAGGCTCCTTTATTTCCAAAGACTTATAGAACCCGACCGGAACTCCTCTTTATATATCCCCGATCACTTCTGCCCGATCCTCTTAAAGGGGCGTGGCTCCAACAACCGAGCGCACGCCACGCCCATACCGTGAATAGCCCCATTGGTCCCGTGACAGTGAATTACGAACACCTCTATGGGGTATCCCCCACATGCGCCCCCCCCCCCCCCCCCGAATTCACTCGCACTGGCAATGTCAGTTGTTGGGGGGACTTAACCACCCGGCCGAAACGACCCCTGATGACCCGAGCAGGGAGTGTTAGAGGCTTGGTGGTAGGCGGGCCAACCCGGGGCTTACCCGATGGGGGACGGCCCTGCAGTGGGGGTAGGCCAACCGGGGGGGGCTGGTTTAGGTCCAAGTGAGCCGGCTTGAGGCGGTACACCGAAAGGTGGTCCGGTTTGCCGCCGATGTCGACCACGAAGGACTTGTCCCGGCCTCCAGAACGTGGAAAGGCCCGTCATAAGGCAGCCGAAGCAGCCCCGGTGTGCGTTATGGCAAACAAAGACGTACTCCGCTGTACGTAGATCCGGCGGGACATGGGCCTGAGGCAAACTGTGTTGGGATGTGGGCACCGGTGCAAACATCTTGGCGTTCTCCCGGAGATCCGACTGCTGACGGGCAGCGGACAAGGGGCTTGTGGCGTCAGGAATGAACTCCCCGGGAACCCGCAGCGGCTGGCCATAGACGAGCTCAGCGGATGAGGACTGGAGGTCTTCCTTAGGGGCTGTCCTGAGGCCCAACATGACCCATGGGAGTCTGTCGGCCCAACTGTCATCCTGGAGGCTGGCCCTGAGAGCAGCTTTCATAGAGCGATGGACCCTCTCACACAATCGATTAGCCTGGGGATGATATGCAGTGGTGCGATGGAGCTTTACCCCCAACCCCTGGGCAACAGCACCCTAGAGCTCTGAAGTGAACTGGGGCGCCCTGTCTGAAGAGATGTCCGAGGGGGTGCCAAAACGGGCAACCCAAGTGCCGATGAATGCCCGGGCCACATCGGCAGACGTCGTAGATGTAAGCGGGACGGCCTCTAGGCCACCTGGTGGTCCTATCGACCATCGTGAGGAGGTGGGTGAATCCCTATGAGGGGGGAAGGGGCCCCACCAGGTCCACGTTAACATGGTCAAACCGTCGCTCGGGCACTGGGAATGGCGCCAATGGGGCCTGGGTATGGCGATGCACCTTTGAGCGTTGGCACTCGACGCAGGTGTTGGTGCAGTCGCGCACATCCTTCCTGAGCCCGTGCCAAACGAACTTCACCGCCACCAACTTTTGTGACGCCTTCCTGCCCGGGTGAGAAAGACCATGGATGGCATCGAACACCAGCCGTCTCCAGTTGGTGGGTACGACGGGGCGAGGCTGTCCCAAAGAAACGTCGCACAGTAGCGTGGTGCCCATGTCCCTGAACAGCACATCAGACAGTCGAAGCTCTGTGACCACCGCCCTGCAGGCCTGGACATCCGGGTCGGAGATCTGATCGGCTGCCATGCGGGCATAGTCGATGCCAAGGTGCACCGCGCCAGCTATGGTCCGGGAGAGACAATCGGCGACCGTATTATCCTTCCCAGCAACATGTTGGATGTCCGTCATGAACTCGGAAATGAAGGAGAGCTGGCGTTGTTGACAGGCAGACCACGGCTCCGAGACCTTGGACATGGCAAAAACCAGAGGCTTGTGGTCCACAAACGCCATGAACGGGCGGGCTTCCAACAGGTAACGGAAGTGTCGGACAGCTAGGTGGAGGCCTAGGAGCTCACGATCGAAGGTACTGTACTTTCGTTTGTTAGGGCGGAGCTACCGGCTAAAAAAGGCAAGCGGCCCATTGACCCACTGCTCGTGCACGGCGCCAACAGCGTAGTCCGAAGCGTCTGTGGTAAGAGCAATCGGTGCATCGGGCAACTGATGCGCCAGCATGGTTGCGCTGGCGAGGGCCAGTTTCATATCCGTGAAAGCCTTGGCCATCTCCTCGGTCCAGTCAATGGCACGTTTGGTAGGCTTGCCCTTGAGGGCCTCATAAAGGGGCCGCATCAGCTTGGCCGCATGGGGCACAAAACGATGGTAAAAGTTCACCATACTCAAAAACTCCTGCAGGGCCCTGACGGTGAGGGGGCATGGAAAACCCTTCACAGCCTCTACTTTAGAGGGCAGTGGAACAGCCCCCTCCCTCATGATGCGGTGGCCAAGAAAGCCAATTGAGGCCACCCCGAACAAGCACTTGGCCAGGTTAATGATAAGGCCATGTTGCCTGAGGCGCTCAAAGAGCGCTCGAAGGTGAAGCATGTGCTCCATCCTGGAAGCGCTGGCGATGAGGATATCGTCCAGGTAGACGAACAGAAACGGCAAATCCCGTAACACGCTGTCCATCAGGCGCTGGAAAGCCTGGGCCGCATTCTTGAGCCCAAAAGGCATGCGGAGGAATTCGAAAAGCTCGAACGGTGTAATCACCACGGTCTTAGGAACGTCCTGCGGCCGGATGGGGACCTGATGGTAACCACGAACGAGGTCCACCTTAGAAAAAATAATTTACCGGCCAAGCGGGCAGAAAAATCCTGGATGTGCGGGATTGGGTAGCAGTCAGGGGTAGTGGCATCGTTAAGGCGGCTGTAATCCCCGAATGGGCGCCAACTGCCACCCGGCTTCGGCGCAATGTGGAGAGGCGAGGCCCACGGGCTGTCAGACCGTCATACAATGCCAAGACGTTCCAACGTGTCGAACTCTGCCTTAGCAACAGCGAGTTTCCCCGGGTCGAGGCGTCAAGCCCGGGCATAGACAGGCGGGCCGGTGGTCAGAATGTGATGCTCCACCCTGTGCTTGACAGCTATGGCTGAAAAGGTGGGCTGTGTAAGAGCCGGGAACTCGGTGAGGAGGTGGGCGAACTCATCAGAAGTCGAGAGCGTGCAAGCAAGCCTCGTCGAGCCGAAACCGCTCAGCGAGCATGGAAGTGAACTGAATGTCTCCGCATTAATGAGCCGCCGATTTTTAACATCCACCAATAGGCCGCTGGTGCAAAGAAAATCAGCGCCCAGCAAGGGGGTGGACACCCTCGCCGTGACAAAATCCCACGTGAACCGCTGCCCGCCAAAACACAGTGCCACGTTTCGTTTACCAAAAGTCTGAATGGCACTGCCGTTGGCGGCTTTCAGGGCGGGGCCGTGACTCCCGGCCTCCCGGTCCAATGCTGATGCAGGCAGAACGCTCACATGGGCACCTGTGTCATAGAGGAAACGATGTCCGGAGTTGGTGTCCGAAATGAACAACAAACTGCCCGAACCGCCGATGCTCATGGCAGTTAACGAGCTCTGGCCACCCCGTTTCCCGACTCACTGAAGCTGCAGGGTGGCCGGCATGCCTTGACCTTGGGCCCAAACCTTGCATGGTAAAAGCACAAACCTGGGGCCTTCTGCCACTGGGCCGTAGTGGCGTCCGCAACGGTGCCCGCCAGCGGCGTAGGCTCGACGGGGGCGGGGTCCCATGCAGCCACACTACATTGCTGTCTGGCGGAGAAAAACTTGTCTGCTTCCCTGGCCAGGGCGCGGAAATCCTTAACAGGCTAGTTGGCCAAGGCTGACCGTACCAGTCCTGGCAGCTGCTGCAGGAACAGCTCCTTGAAGGGGAAACATGGCCGGTGGCTGCCCAGGAAAGACAACATGTGGTCCATCAGCTCTGACGGCTTGGAGTCGCCCAGACCGGGTAGAGAAAGGAGCTGACGGCCGTGCGCAGCCTCAGTGAGCTCGAAGGTATCAAGTAGCAGCGCCTTTAGTGTCTCATACTTGCCCTCCGGAGTGTCTCATGCTTACCCTAACCCTAACCCTCCGGAGGATCCTGGAGAAGGCTCACCACCCTGGTCGCAGTGGAGCCGCTGAGCGCAGACACGACATAATAATATTTAGTGTCGTCAGCAGAAATGCTCCGAATGGCGAATTGGGCCTCAGCTTGTGCGAACAAGACGGCAGCCTGTCGGTCCTAAAACTCCGGCAGTTTGATCGAAACTGCGCTTGTCGCCATGTTCGTTTGAAGCTCCGAAAACTTCCAAGAGCAAGACGGGGTCACCAATGTAGGAGTTGCGGGCAACGAGAGGTTAAAAACCTCTTGACTTGTTCAAGGCTCCTTTATTTCCAAAGACTTATAGAACCCGACCGGAACTCCTCTTTATACATCCCCGATCACTTCCGCCCGATCATCTTAAAGGGGCGTGGCTCCAACAACCAAGCGCACGCCACGCTCATACCGTCAATAGCCCCATTGGTCCCGTGACAGTGAATTACGAACACCTCTATGGGGTATCCCCCACAATATAATATACACTATAATATATCCAGATACCAGATATAGATCCAGGAGCGCCAATTTTATTCATACAGCTGCATGAAGAAGTAAATGTATTTTATTTTCCAGATGTAGGGCACCCCTTTATATGAACTTTTCTAGAGCATTACCTGGTCCCTCCTCAGAAGACAAGGGTAGTACAACATGCACACGAGATTTTTTGAATCTTCCATATTTTGTATTGTTTGGCATTTTGTAAAAACGATGGAATGTCCCTTATTTTCTATACTTTGCCACATGGCACATACCCTTATACAGACTTGGCATTTCATATGGAATATATTTTTTTGTGGGGGTGAACTTACTTTTCAAGATGTCTTAGAACCAAAAGTTCATTGGAATTATGTTGAAATTATTCTAGATTTTGTTAATGTGACCTTTAAAAGAAACAAAAACCACATTTGACATTTCGAAACAAATAAATTGATCCTTGAAAGTGATGTAAACTGATATCGAACTCAATTCATGGACAGTACTGTGTTAAACTTCTGTACGTTTTCCAGAAGTATCTCTTTATTTTGCACATTAGCCTAATTTTTTTTTAACAAAAACAAAAGTTAAATTACGACTGGGATTACGGACAGTAAAATTATAGTTCAGTACTTCGTGTAACCCCCACGAGCATTCAGGAGAGCACGTACACGTTGAGGCATGCTGTTCACGAGATTTGCCAAGGTTTGGACAGGAATCGCTTGCCATGCAGTGACAATACTGATGCAGGCAGACAATAGCCTGCTGCAATTCACGCACAGATGTCGGCTGCTGGTCCAAGTGGTCGATTTGACACGTTAATTCTGCCCACAAGTTCTCTATCGGATTCATATCAAGGGACATGGCAGGCCACTCCATATGCTCTACACCACGGTCAGCAAGAAAGTGTTGGATCATGCGAGCACGATGAGGCCGTGCATTGTCATCTTGGAAGACAAAGTTTCCTCGAAAGGCTGCACGACCAAATGGAAGCAATGTTTCTTCCAGAATGGCCCTGTACTTGAACTGGTTCAGGTTTCCATTCAGAACAACCAGGTCAGTTTTGCCCCCTGCATGAAAAGCAGCCCAAACGGTCACCCCACCACCTCCAGCTTGGACTCTTGGCACTATACAATCTTTGTTGTAGGCTTCATGCACTTGTCTGCGTACTCTGACGCGGCCATCTTGACGATAGACCAGAAATCTAGACTCGTCACTGAAGATCACGTGATTCCAGTGTCCTGGCTGCCATTGACGGTGCTCTCTGGCCCACTGCAATCGGCGCTGGCGGTGTTGTCTGGTCAGGCGTGGCTTTCTCAGGGGATGCCTGGCACGATAGCCTGCTTGAACCAGTCGTTGGTTGACTGGCCTTCTGGATACAGGCACATGTGTCAGTTGCTGCCACTCAGCCCTACGCCGATTAGCTGACTTGATACGGCCATTGTGGACTAACCGGTGCAGCTGGCGATCATCCTTCCTTGTGGTTCTGCGGGTACGTCCTGGTCTCGGTATTGGAGTAGGGACACCCCTCTGAGCATTTCGTTTCAGGATCTTTGACACCTGACCTTGAGTGATGCCATACAGCCCTAAGCCGATTAGCTGACTTGGTACGGCCATTGTGGACTAACCGGTGCAGCTGGCGATCATCCTTCCTTGTGGTTCTGCGGGTACATCCTGGTCTCGGTATTGGAGTAGGGACACCCCTCTGAGCATTTCGTTTCAGGATCTTTGACACCTGACCTTGAGTGATGCCATACTGCCGAGCACGCTGTTTCACGCTGTTTCAATAGCACGCTGTTTCATGCCGTAATTTCGTAAAGCCACCACTCCATGACAAACAGCATTGTCGAGTTGACGGACCATCTCCAGAGGAAGCGGCAATAACTTTTGGAGACGTTCAGCAGTTGTTTTCCACTAATACAGAACGCAACAACCCTTGTATACCCGACTGTGAAGCCAATCATCAAATGCACCTGTCCGTACATTTTGCCACGCCACCTGTGATATAATCCTGTTGTTGACTTCTTGCTGCGACAGACAATCAGTGACATGGTTCTTTTAACAAATAAATCACCAAAGTGTAAAAGAAACTCACCAGATTGATATACTGAGTTAAGAAAGTAAACCCAAGTCAAGAAGAAAAAAAATTCCATATTAAATGCCAAGTCTGTATAAAGGGGCCTTTTCTATGCCCCTGTCATTTTACCCAATAATTACTCTTAGAAGTAACATTGGAGTTGAAACTTATGGTTACTCTGTTTGGCCATTGTTGGGTGATTTATATGGTTTTCATTAGGATTAATCTGCAAACAAATAGGTCGCTTTTGCAACCTGAGGTCATCCAAAAATCAAGTTAATTGAAAAATATATGGTCAAAATGCAAGTATATAGTGATATTCAAAAAAGACAAAGTTCCCAGATCGTTATCTCACTTAGCACTTCGTAATGCACTTCGTAATGCACTTCGTAATGATCGTAATGCACTTTCTTCGTTTACCTTTCATGCTGCCGATGCAAGAAATATTGTCACGCACCTGCGGGTAGCAGTTTGCAATGTCGGGAGGGTGGGGCTCGTATCAGGTGGCCAAATCCACCGAGTTTGAGAAGTTGTTTATGTGTGTTTTAAACAAACTTTTGTGGTCGTGAATGGCGGTCCGATTGCTGCAAGGTATGAATCATTATTACTTCCACCACCGTAGGTGGATCGAGGTTATGTTTTCACCCCTGTTTGTTTATCTTTTTGTCTGTGAGCAAGGCTAACTAACCCCCGCTCTAGCAGGGAAAATGGCCTTACAATGCCTGTTGTTGTTGTTGTTGTTGTTGTTGTTGTTGTTGTTGTTGTTGTTGTGTCTGTGAGCAGGATTTCTCAAAAGTTGTGTCCGGATTTCGACGAAATTTGGTGGAGAGGTTGGGTGTTGGATAAGGAAGGATTGATTAAAATTTCGTGAAGATTTGAATCCTGATCTGGATCAAATAATTTCGTGATTCCTCACCATTGAGTGATTGGGCTAAAACCAATAATTTCCAAACCAAATAATATTTTCCAAATTTCCAAAAAAAAAACATACATTTTTTTTATTGCGATTGAAATAAAATTTAAATTTAATTAAACAACCCGTAAACATAATGCCTCCGGCCACCTTCGGGGGCAGAGACATAAAAGTTTTAAATATTTTCAAAAAACGAAAAAATGTACGATATTAAAAAAAGTTATGGATGATAACTTAATACAACGTGTGGATGAGTTGGTTAGATGACAAGAACAAGGCGATTAGATTTTGGTTCAGGTCCGATTCCGGATTCGGCCTATCAGTTGGATAAAAAGTGTAAACTGTTCATCTTGGTGGAGGTATGCGCTCTACCTAGTTGCTATTGTCTCTGCAGTGATCTATGTGGTGTTGGTTATACTTCTTAATCACATTAAGAGGTTCCTTAGGCGACATCAGTGAACTTTTGCATGGATTATGATGACATTCGGAAACTATGGACAAATTACCATGGAACTATACTTTGGATCCCAGCTGTGTAATGATCTGACATCCCAGTACCAGATCTGACCAATCGGTGGATACAAAACGTAAACTGTTCAGCCTGGTGGCGGTATACGCTCTTACCAAGTGCCGTTCTAGTTATTACAGCTTTTCACGATGGCATGAACAACGCAATGTTCATATCCGGTGCCATCTCTATATTCTGTGGGTGTAGAAAAAGGCTTAACTTATTTCATGACTACAAGTGTGTGTGTGTGTGTGTGTGTGTGTGTGTTTGAGTGTGTGTGTGTGTGTGTGTGTGTGTGTGTGTGTGTGTGTGTGTGTGTGTGTGTGTGTGTGTGTGTGTGTGTGTGTGTGTGTGTGTGTGTGTGTGTCGGAGCTAGTCTGGTGTTTGGCTCTGCTCAAAGGGTTACACCTCTTGGCATATGTGGTACTGCATCACGGTGCGAACGAGGTACCAATCTACCAAGTTGTTTCATTCAGAGTCTAATTGCACCACGGAAGCAAGCGAGTAACAACCTTGATTACACACCAATGATGTATTATCGGCGCACAAGAACAGAAACTAAACTAGAACGGCACTCAGTGGAGAGCATACCTCCACCTGGTTGGCCATATCACTCAATGGTGAAGAATCACTTAAAAATTATACTAGCTGGATCCGGATCCGGATCTTCACTAAAATTGAATCGATTCTTCCTTGTCAGACACCCAACCGGTCCACCAAGTTTCGTCCAAATCCATCCATAACCTTTTGAGATATCCTGCCGGATATCAGGATAGTAGCCGGATCCGAATCCGGATCTTCACCAAAATCTAATGATTTCGTCCTTGTCAAATCGGCTACATCTCTGCTAAATTTCGTCCGAATCCGTCCACAACTTTTTGAGATATCTTGTTCACAAACAAATAAACGGAAAGACAAACAGACAGGGGTAAAAAGATAACCTCCATCCACCTTTGGTGGCGGAGGTAACTAGAGAGTTCAGAGAAATCCCTTGTACTCTTTCGAAAAAGGATATTGAAAGAGTCTTTTAAACTCTTACTTTGTGATATGTGCTCATTTTGTTCATTAACTTTGCATAATAGACGTGATGGTAACCACACAATGCTATACACTACTAAAGCGCAGCGTTACGCGCGCTGCTTGTGAGCAAGGAGGAAGCGGACAAGCGGTAACATACAAACGTCTTTATTGTAAGACTACACTGTAACACTGAACTCCTCCGGGCTGGTCGCCCGGTGTATATATGATGAGGCCACGCCTACCCCTCGGGCGTGGCCACCGCCCACTTGGTGCGTGGAATGATGTCACCACGCCAGTGGGCTTTTGTGTCCGCCACACGCGCCCCCCCAGAATTCCCGCGCACCTGGAGGGCCAGTTTGCGGGGCAGACGAATGACCCGGCCGAAGCGCCCCCTGGCGATCGGCGGCGTCCGGGGTGCAGGGATACCAGGTGGGATGCCCCTGGCTGCCCCTGGGATGGGTGCAGGACCGGGGGGCGCCGTGGCGGCGGGGCTGGGCGGTGCCGGGGGTCCGCCCGCAGGAGGGCGGCCCCGACGTGGGGGTCGGGCCACTGGCGGTGGATGGTCCACATCGAGGTGGGCCGGCTTGAGGCGGTCTACCGAAACGCGGTCAGGAGTACCGCCGATGTCCAGGGTGAAGTGCTTCGCCCCGGTCTCCAGCACGCGGAAAGGCCCGTCGTACGGGGGCCGCAGTGGTGTCCGATGGGCATCGTGGCGGACGAAGACGTACTCCGCCGTGCGAAGCTCCGGGGCGACGTGCGTCGGTGGGTGCCCGTGGCATGCCGTTGGCACCGGGGCGAACCTCTGGGCGGTCTCTTGCAGAGCGGAGCGCTGCTGTGCCGCGGACCATGGTGCCGTGGAGTCGGGGAGGAACTCGCCCGGCACCCGCAGCGGTTGCCCGAAGACCAACTCCGCCGCGGATGCGCGCAGGTCCTCCTTGGGCGCCGTCCGGAGGCCCAGCAGGACCCAGGGGAGCCTGTCGACCCAGCCGCCGTCGCGGAGGGTGGCCCGGAGCGTGGCCTTCAATGAGCGGTGAAATCGCTCGCACAGGCCGTTAGCCTGGGGATGGTAGGCCGTGGTTCGGTGCAGCCGGACCCCGAGCCCCTGCGCAACCGCCCCCCAGAGCTCCGAGGTGAACTGGGGGCCGCGGTCGGATGAGATGTCTGAGGGGGTGCCGAACCGGGCGACCCAGGTGGCGATGAAAGCCTGCGCGACATCGGCCGCCGTTGTCGACGCCAAGGGCACGGCCTCCGGCCACCGGGTGGTGCGGTCCACCATGGTGAGGACGTAGGTGAAACCCCGCGAGGGGGGCAGAGGTCCCACCAGGTCCACGTGGACGTGGTCAAACCGGCGTTCCGGCACCATGAACGGGGCCAACGGGGCCTGGGTGTGCCGGTGCACCTTGGCGCGCTGGCACGCGAGGCACGTCCTGGCCCAGCCGCGGACGGCCTTCCGGAGGCCATGCCAGACGAACTTGTCGGCGATCAGCCTTTGGGAGGCCCTCGCGCCCGGGTGGGACAGGCCGTGGATGGCGTCAAACACCTGGCGCTGCCAGCCCACGGGCACAATGGGGCGAGGACGCCCGAGGGAGACGTCGCACAAGAGGGCCGCGCCCGCGCCGTCGAACGGCACCTCGGTGACGCGGAGGCCCGTGACGGCGGTCCGCAAGGCCTGGACGTCGGGGTCAGCGGCCTGGTCCGCTGCCATCCGGGCATAGTCGATGCCGAGGTGGACTGCGTGGGCGACGGCCCGGGAAAGGCAATCCGCCACCGGGTTGTCCTTCCCCGCGACGTGCTGGATGTCCGTCGTGTACTCGGACACGGCCGAGAGGTGACGCTGCTGCCGGGCCGACCACGGCTCGGTGACCTTGCCCATCGCGAAGATCAGCGGCTTGTGGTCGACGAAGGCAGTGAACGCCCGGCCCTCGAGCAGATGGCGGAAGTGCCTGACCGCCAAGTGAAGTCCGAGCAACTCGCGGTCGAAGGTACTGTAACGGCGTTCGGGCGGGCGAAGCTGCCGGCTAAAGAACGCCAGCGGTTGCCAAGCTCCACGCACCCATTGCTCGTGCACCGCGCCCACCGCGTAGTCCGAGGCATCGGTGGTGAGGGCGATCGGTGCATCGGGCGCCGGGTGCGCGAGCATGGTGGCGTTAGCCAAGGCGAGCTTCGCGCCCGTGAACGCCGTGTCCATCAGAAGGTTGCGTGTTCAAATCACGTCGGGGTCACCAGTAAAGCGCGGCGTTACGCGCGCTGCTTGTGAGCAAGGAGGAAGCGGACAAGCGGTAACATACAAACGTCTTTATTGTAAGACTACACTGTAACACTGAACTCCTCCGGGCTGGTCGCCCGGTGTATATATGATGAGGCCACGCCTACCCCTCGGGCGTGGCCACCGCCCACTTGGTGCGTGGAATGATGTCACCACGCCAGTGGGCTTTTGTGTCCGCCACACTACCATATTTGCCAGAATGCAGAACCTCCAAGTTATTCTGCTTTCAGGGCATAATGACAAATGCTGATTCTCACAGTTGCTCTGCCCTCAGGGCATAAATACTTTTCCAAAACCTGACAAACGGAAGGTTTTTGAAAGTAACAAAAAGACGATTATGTGTTCTACAATGGTAAAGTACATAATTCAATTGGAATAAAAGAAAGATTTTAAACGTTGTGGAATAATAATAAAAATTGTATAGACTACGTTGTCAAGGCTCGTTTAAGAGCTAACATGCAGAACATATAATTATAACAGAGGGAGCAGGAGACAAGAAGGTTGAGAGAGAGGGAAGCACAACAGCAGTAGGGAACAGGGAATCGGGAGATCTGTGGAAGAGAGAGGGCTGGGGCGGGTACATGAGATAAACAAGATGGACACTACAGGGACTTTCAGGAAAGAAAAGAGCGGGACCTAAATTTCACAAGTTTACCACATTTGCACCACCTTGTTGAACATGTTAAATTAGTTATTCATGCCTGTTGTTTGTATCCTTATGACATCATTAAAAACATTGTTTATTTTTTGGAATGATTTTCAATTTTGTTTGCCTGTCCGACAGGTAGAGAGGGTAAAAAAAATCTCACTCCACTCCGTACCTGCATGATCGGAACAATTTTTGAGCCAAAGTTCTGCTAGTTGTAAAAGGTTTGTTTTCCGATTGATGTTCAAAATATAACATTCAATTCTTTGTTTTCTTGTGACGTCATCGGAGCACGCGCGCAGGGCACCCTGGGACACCTCGGCCATTTTGATACCCTCTCGAACAACGTCGTCAGCGGATTCACATTAAATAGTTTTTGTTCACGACCAGTCATGCCAATTTGCGGCGTATTTCGTTGTTCAAACAGGCCAGGCGTTAGGCCAGGAGTCAAGTTTTACAAAACGCCCAAACTTCTACTGAATCAGGGTGAGGAAACAAGAAATTTAAGTGAAGAGAGGCGGCGTTTGTGGAAGGCTGCCATCAATCGCAGTGACATCCAAACAGAATCACAGTGGGATCGCACACCTGTCTGCTCCGAGCATTTTGTTAACAGTAAGTAAGAACATGTTTCATTGTATAACCATACAATTACTATAATCATTAATGATATTGAATACAATATTTGGTTTTTATGATATCAGTGATATTGGAGTGATAGTGAATTTTATTAATACCTTGGATCGAATCAAGTGGACGTCATTCAGTTCTTTGTGTAGGATTTGTCGCACCCATCCATCTTGGTACAACCTGTATGCCTCGAGGGATTTATACTTCTTCAACTCATCTTTGGTATAGGCCGATTTGCTGAACAACAGGTAGTTGATCACGTCGATGTGGGTCACCTGAGGCCACTTGCTCACATTCTTCTCAAATTGATCATTTGATAGACCATAAGGGTCACACCCAATGACAGAAATCTTCTCTTTGTAATGAACAAGAACGTCCGGGGGAGCGTCTCTTGGTAGCCAAGGTTGGCACTCGCACTGCTAGCCATACTCAAGCCTGGATCTACCGTATCCTTACGTACACTCCAAGTCTGTTCTACAGGTAGTTGGTTGCAGGTTGACCCACTGCCCAGGTGTTCACCAGTTCACTGGTCCACGGCAAACTTAAACCGAATGTTCTGTGTTTGTTGGGCAACAATACGTAATATAAACTAGATGGCACCACACTCCACATGAACGTGACAAAACAAACAAAATTACTTTATAAAACAGACTTTTTGCGATCCGCATTCACCATAAACCAACGCAACAAATCAATATCAGCGCACACGGACAGATTAGCTTGGGTATCAAAATGGCCGCCGCGCAATGCGAGATGGGTAAACTGTGACGTCAGTGAAAACAAAGGATTGAAATTATGTTGTTCCTCAATCCTAAACTGGTGTTTGTAGATAGATAGACAGACAGAAGTGAAACAATTGCCTAACCAAGGGTTACTTTTCTCTTTCTGTGTGTGCGGTATTGACTGAATAATTAATATTGTGATGGTTGTGAGTCTGTAAAGGACGTTGTGGACCTCTCAGGCGAGTAAAAGCACATACATGTAAGATTAGGCTGAAAAAAAATATTGCTGGTCTCTGGTCAGACCAAAGTTCCAGAATTGATGCAGCGATGCGGGTTTTTTTTTCTTTTCTTTTTTTGAAAAGCATGGATTGCACATATATAGGTGTTGTTTGTGTCCTCATGCCTTGCGGTCCTCCTCATCTGCCGTGGCGCCGTCCAAAGAGAAATTAAAGACAGCCAATGGGACTGGTAGTCCTTTTTGTAAATAATGAACACAAGCTTAAGTTATTTTAAAATGTATTTATTCTGAAAATCATTAAGTTCTTCAAGCATATTACAGACTGCCATTTCGTTCTCGAGATCGCCTCGCCGTACCGTCAAACATTCCAATGCGTCGATCGCGTCAACACTGCGCATGCGCAAGTGGTTTAACAGGCCGCTGGTCTCCCACGATCTCTTCTCCCAGTCCACCAGATTATCACAGACACTTACAACTTCATGACAAACGAGATAGGATCCAGGCCAAACGAATGAGACCACCCGCAGCTCTCTCGGCCTTCTGGTTGCTTCACAAAAACCCGACAAAGAACGTCATCGTTTCAATAAATGACTATCCAGCCGATTGGATTCATGACGTCACGGCACACAAAACTACTCATATCTTTGGAACGGCGGTTGGATTTGGACAAACTAAACGTAGTTTTGCAGGGGAGAACCGTGTGCGAACGTCGATACCAATGGCGACCCTCACAGACCCGTATTTCCCGTATTTCCGGAGATAGCGCGCCGGCCCGGCAACAACAGGCGCACGCTGTTGTAGGTACCATTGGAAATTTGAAAAAAAAAAAATGTTGACGCGCAGGGTCAAAATCGATGCGTGCGCTGACCAGAGACTGGAAATATTTTTTTCTCGGCCTTAGATTCAGTTATATTGTACTATTGTGTTCAGCATTTAAGTTAGATTGAATACATGGGATAAATATGCGTTATGAGTGTGAGTTAGCATAATTTTCTGTTATTTTCACCCTCTCCACCTTCTCTCTTCTCAATATCCCACAAACAACGCACTTCTCCAATCTCCAAGCATCTCACTCTTCCACAAATAAGTGAATGCGGGAGTGGCGCCGCTGTGACGGTTCTGACAATCTGGTATGACTGCAACAGGAATGGAGAAACCTATGGCAGTCCGACCCACGTTGAAAACGCTATATGCAAGTCCAAGTGTGGGGGAGGGGAGAGAGAGATCAAAAGATGGAATGTTCCGATGGGTAGGGGACAGGGAACCATTCTGCTTCATCCCTTGTTCATTCCTCAACACCTTACGCTTCTCCATTCGCTTCATTTCCACACACGCACGTTTACACAGACCTCATTCTTCACTTTTCCCTCTCCGTACCTTCCGCGGCTTTTGCAGACACTCTTATGGACCTGTGCTCCTTCTCCACACCACGTCCATTGCCACGCTGTTTCAGGGATGCCGCCTGTCCTCACACGACGGAACGAGATTTCTCAGAGCCATGCAGGTCATTTTATTGGGTGAACGGACCTCCCGTAGCTTCCCCATATGACTGGGAACTCCACAGGTGGGAGGAAGGGACAGTGAGGGAGGCGAGTCTGAACCGCTGAGCA